>NC_041386.1:729940032-729944510 GCF_002162155.2 Triticum dicoccoides
GGGGGGCGATGACTGTGTGGGATCCGGGGGAACGATCATGTATTTTTGTTTGATTTGTTTTAACTCAAGCATTCACTACAAAGTTTGTGTATTCCTGAAGTTGAGTTGAGACCATGTGTATGCCTGTTCCAGGTTCAGTTTTTGTTTGCTATAATGACAATGATGGTGTCTTTGTTACGCTAGCCAGATTTTGTTGTAGGCTTGGCAATGCCTTGCTTAAGGTAACGAACATCCAATCATTAGTAAAAACTGACTACCCAATCCTGGGTTTTGCGCACTCGTGTGTGTATTGGGCTGGATGTTTTACGTAACAGAGATCATTACTAGTAGGGGCTGGATATATGTTCAGTTTGTTTTTTGTTCAGATTTTTTATTTTTATTTGAAATGTGCATCTGTTTAGTCTCAGAGATGGTGCTGCTAGCAGGTTTTTTGTGCACCGGGGGGGAGCATGATATGCTGATTAACGAACTAGCAGTAGAAATTCTCTTCTAGCTAGTGCCATGATTTTAGTTTCTTCTATGTCATACTTTGTCCTACCCTCCTCTTTTTTAAACTTGTTTTCAACACTAATGTATCATATACATTTGTGAATACAGCAGCGCACGGGCACTGACATGGATGACGAAGGAAGCAAACCCGAGAACGAGAGAAATGCAGAAGGCAAAGAACAGTGTGTTGAAGATCCAGAGTTAGAAGAGGAAGTATATCATGTACAAATCACTCGCATGGAAGCATGAGAGTTTGCTTTTTGAAGCTGTTACACTGGTTTGTAACCTTTTTCTATATATATCCATAAGTTCCTGTGATCAGCTCCACGAAAAGTGGACATCACAGTTCAATTTAGCTAGCTCTAGAAGAGCAAACTGCCTATGTGGGCATGGGAGGAAAGGGTTTTGCCTTGGGGTTCTAGTCAAATAAAGTAGACATAAAAAAGAAGCAGAGAAGCATACATTTTCTTGTCTCTAACTGCTAGGCTTTTTTTGTTCCTTTTTTTGTTCAATAGCTTTTTGCATATGTGTTGGTAAATATATTTTCATAGGCCAGCACCAGCCCGACCCAGTCAGAACAAACAAATTGAGAAAGCCCAGCCAAACATAACAAACAAGCAAACAGGAAAATAAAAAAAAGGCCCAGAACCCAGGTCGGATACAATCCAGGAGAGGGAGAGCTGGTTAACAGGCCTAATTTACATAGGATGATGTCAAGTCTCAGTTGACTGAGACGTAGACAGACCCAAACACAAAATATCAGACACAGGGTCTTTTTTGATCGGACACATGGCAAAAACCCAAAATACCTATTTCAAAGTCGAGTGAGCTCTCACTATGTATATATACGTACATACACGTATAGTGTCTCTTGAATTTCCACGCACACATGCATATCATGCATGCATGCATATACGCAATACGTGTACTTGATCCATCCACGGAAAACAACAAGAGGCAACAAGACAGCACACACGTACGCCAGCAAACTGATTCGGTCCATTGCCAAAAAAGTCAGAGAGAGACAGACGGAGAGAGAGAGACATTTAGAGA
The DNA here is from genome assembly GCF_002162155.2 of Triticum dicoccoides. Taxonomy (NCBI): domain Eukaryota; kingdom Viridiplantae; phylum Streptophyta; class Magnoliopsida; order Poales; family Poaceae; genus Triticum; species Triticum dicoccoides. The sequence continues at coordinate 729,941,575 of NC_041386.1, forward strand.
GAGAAACAGGGAGGTCGCTAGAGAGAGAAAGAGAGAGTGAGAAACAGAGAGGTCGCTAGAGAGAGAAACGGAGAGTGAGAAACAGAGAGGGTGAGAGAGGTGAGAGAGAGGAGGCTGCGTCTCCGGCACACAAAGACTTCCTTTTAGCATTCCAACATGCCCCCATGCACGCATCATCGTCCACCTCCCTCCCTCCCTCCCTCTAAACTCTCTATAAAAACCCCTCCTATCCACCCCAACGAAACCTCAAAAACCTAACTAATACCTTCAGGCAGTGCTAGCTACACCTTTTTCTCCAGCAACCTAAGCTTCGTAGAGCGATGGGGCGGTCGCCGTGCTGCGACGGGGAGGCCCGCGTGAAGAAGGGGCCGTGGACAACCGAGGAAGACAAGCTGCTGGTCAACTACATCCAGGAGAAAGGCCACGGCAGCTGGCGCCGCCTGCCCAAGCTCGCCGGCCTCAACCGCTGCGGCAAGAGCTGCCGCCTCCGCTGGGCCAACTACCTCCGCCCGGACATCAAGCGGGGACGCTTCACCGACGACGAGGAGAAGCTCATCATCCACCTCCACTCCCTCCTCGGCAACAAGTAAGTAACCGTCCATGCATGCTTCCTGGCTACACTACCAATCTTCTTCTCAGGCGCCGGTGGCTGACGAGTTGGTTAACCAGGTGGTCGTCGATCGCCACAAAGTTGCCGGGGAGGACGGACAACGAGATCAAGAACTATTGGAACACACACCTGCGCAAGAAGCTGCTCCGCATGGGCATCGACCCCGTCACGCACCGCGCGCGCACCGACCTCAGCCTGCTCGCTGGGCTCCCGGGCCTCCTCGCCGCGGCCGGTAACTTCGGCGGCTCTGGCGGGGCCACGGCCGCCTGGGACATGAACGCGCTCAAGCTCCAGGTCGACGCCGCCAAGTTCCAGCTGCTGCAGGGCCTGGTGCGCGCACTCACCACCACGGCGGCTCCCACCCCCGCGCCCGGCATGGACAACCTCATGGCCCTCCTCGCCCTCAGCAACGGCGGGCAGCACGGCGGAGTCGACCAGAACATGCTGCTCCAGCAGTGCCAGTGGAACGACATGAACAACCTGCCGGCGCTGACCAGCTCAGCGCCGACGACCGGCATGTTCGACGGCTTTAGCGCCGGCGACGGGCTGAGCTCAACGGAGCATGGGGGCCACGGCGGGGCGAGCGGGAGCAACGCTACCGTCGATCCAATGGTGGACGCCGACCAGGCGTGCAAGAACAATGGGGGCGGCATCGTGTCGTGCGAGCAGACGCCGGCGTCGAGCCCGTTCGACGGGCTAGAGAGCCTGAACCTGATGGATGACCTCAACACGGATGGTGGTTGGAAGGATTTGCTAGAGTGAGTACCTGCTCCCCTCCCATTCCATCAACTTTCTATCAAAAAGAAAAGTAGAAATAAACACACATGCATGCCTACATGTCTCTTTTCCGTCCACCCAAATACTTTTGCTCGTATATTCTTAGATAATCTCTATGATTTTTCCGTAAATCTGATTTATATTTCAACTAGCTTGGTCATTTTTATCTGGAAATTAATTCACACAATGCTTCACTGAAATGATTAATTCTCTTATTTATTTTTATTCAGGCAAATGCCTTGGCTGAACTCAAGTGAGCTGTGATGGGTGGATAGAAGAGATATGACCAAGAATGCCACAAATAATGAGGAATGAGATTGAGAGTACTAATTGTTGGATTGGATGCACATTTTGGTCGATCAATACCAATGATGTGAAGTTTGTTTGTTGATAGGTTGAGTCGACCCTTTTAGCGATGTACAAAAACAGAACAGAAAAAGGACATATACACATGTACAAACTCACTGCAATTAATGTTAAAATTTTTTTTAATTAGTTAATTGTTGTTTCCTTTTTTATGAGGAAGGTAATATATGTAATAACTAGCTTGTGACATAAAATCACTTTCTTTTTTTTTTCGGACAGCAAAGTAGGTGTGTGACAGCGTGAGTGTGACTACAGACTCATCGTGTTATTTCTTGACTCTTGCATTATGACACATTATTTATTTAGTTAGTATAAACTTTCTCTTGCGTGAAGAAGCTAAACTCAGGTCGTCATTTGATTTTTTCCCACGATGTTGGTCTTGTGAGTCCGCATTAGTCTTCACTGTGATCAATCTCCCCATATGCATTTCCGCAAAAAAAACAAAAAACAAAAAACAAAAAAGAACTCCCCATATGTACTTCTGAAATTAACCAGCAGGGGACATGCATGCATATATATATGATAGCATGCAAACGGTATAATACTATTAAATGATTTAGTTGGAGTTGGAGAAGGACGGGTACCGCTCAAGCTGTAGCTTGTCAAAGTGGAGAAAGTTACCTTATTAATCTTCTATAATTTCTCCACTATCACACACGACCCAGCACGACAATGAAGGCAAAAAAGGAAAACAATACCTTCATCAATCTATCTAGATAACCGCACAATTAATAAGTACGTACCTAGATAACCGTACCAATATTAACTTAACACACAGATTCATAAGTACGACTTATGGTAGTATCAAATTCATCCGAAAATACATAGGGGCACTCGGGTGGCACAACCCCTATATTCAAAAATAATTTAGTAATTCAAAAAAGAAAGTCAAAAATCTCGAAACTTTTATGGAATTAAACATGATCAAATATTGCACTCATATAAAAAGATTAAAGGGGGAACGACTTTCATTGTATCTGGGATCAAAGATTTGCCAAAAAAAAAAGACTAGGTACAAGTACTATTTAGGTTATATTGTCGTCATAAATTTGTTTTTTCTTTTTCCCTGATATTGAAGTGATCCAGTTGAGAACCTAAGCAAGGCATAATTGGGAAACGGGAGTCATTCCATGGCTAAACTTTTTATACGAGTACAATACCAGGTCATATTTGATTCCAATTC
>NC_041386.1:729944844-729956497 GCF_002162155.2 Triticum dicoccoides
ATCTACTTCCCAAATTCAACTCGATACTACGACTTATGGTACTATCTAATTGATCAAGCATAACTAATATTAACTTAATTGATTAGATTTATATAGCAGTTTCGACGCGCAAAATAGTTGAAGCAAAAGAAGAGCTCACTAAACATCTATTTCGATCTTTGGGACACTTTCGACATGTCTTGTTCACGTGTGTACGTTTTTGTCTAATTATCTAGCTTAGTTAGATTCCTTTTTGCGATAGATGGGCCAGTGGATGCAAAAATATCTATCAATGGCAGCTAGCTGCTTGAGTGCACTTTTAGTTAAAACCGCAGCCACTTGGTGTGACCCTGATGGATGCCTGCAGCCTCACATTACTTGACAATATATATGTTTTTCTCTTTCTCCTGGGCCATGTAAGTCACAGAATTAGTTAGACATTAGGTAAAGGGCTCATTTCCGGGCAGGACAAGCCATTGACTGCCGCAGCTAGTTACCTATCACGTTGTATCCACTGCTCTGACAGGTCTGTCCTCTATGCTCACAACCTAAGCTTAATTAGGACATAGCGCCTTTTTTTATTAGCAGCTAAGCTCGCTCTATCCTCAAAAAGCTCGCTGGCTTTTCTGATTTGACACAGTCGTTAGAGTACTTAAACCTGTTTTCTGGCAATGTCCTTCCTTTTCTCGTGGACAGATTGAACAGTTTTCTTCTCTCTTTCAAGCTAAGCAAACACGCCGGGCCCTGTCGATAAACGATAAAATGTTTATGTTGATAGACAATTTAGGTCATCAGTGCCAATTAATTTCCATGTGCACATATTCGTACCATCCTCAGAATGGCGTTCACAGAAACTTCCAAGCGTAGTTATATGTGCATGCAAACGTGTATGCAGGCCGATATATTGCTTTCTTGTCAGGTGTGATTTCTACATGACCATGCATGCATTCATGTCAGATGACAAATGGACTAAAGATAATTTGTTCAACACCAGGTCCTTTCATATGTACTCCCTCCGTCCGAAAAGGTTTGTCCCTAAAATCGATGTATCAAGCTTGGGACAAGTTTTTTCGGACGAAGGGAGTATGTATATATCTATCCTTTACCAACTAATTAATTGAGGACAAGGAAGAGATGGAAACCTTCAACTTGGCTCTAGGGCTCTTAATTAGTTATATATTCAAGAAAATGAATTTTTTATTAAAATTTATTAGATATATGTGTAGTGCCACAGTTGAGAATGATCAAATTCGGGTTGCATAGCATCAGTCCTTAATATGTGTTTGCCATCAGACAGCTAAACCAGCATGTAGGAAGGATTAAATAGATTATGCTTCATGTCTTATAATTGTCTGGTTGTGGTTGCATTTGTTCTGTACTATGCTTAATACACCCTCCGTCCCGAATTACTTGTCTTAGATATGTCTAGATATAGATGGCAAATAATTTGGAACAAATGTAATAATTAATAAGAAATGGTTGTGTGCATCAAAAATTCATAATGATGGAGAGGCATGGGTTTGAGCCTCCTTTTCGAGAAAAGAAAAACAGCTAGCTATACAAGAACTCCACCTAGAAAAAATGATGTGTGGGAGGAAACCTGAGTCCCAACTTGTGTCAATATTGTGTGCGTGTTATCTGTTGTAAATATGGCCGGTGGTTAGACTAGATTGATATCTATCTTCTTATCTTGTGTGTATCTTGGAGTAGAGGTCAAGGCTATAACCAACCGGCCGAACCATGTAATCTTGTGCTATATATAACACGTACGCGTCCCTGCCAGAGGCATACGCTTCCACCAATTCTTTCATGGTAATCAGAGCCTGCCTCGCTCACATCCATGGCGACGTCTTCAAGCTCCACCTCCTTCCCCTTGTCACCATTTGTGCACAGCGTCACCGAGAAGCTCACGAGAGGGAACGAGGCGCTATGGCGCGCAACTGTGCTCTCGGCGATCAGAGGGGCACAGCTGCAGGGCTACCTCGACATCGACCAGGTAGTGCCTCCTCGGAACGTTGAAGTTACCTCCGACGATGGCAAGACCAAGTCGAAGGCACCCAACCTGGAGTTCTCCGCGTGGTACGCGAAGGATCAGCAGGTGTTCTCCTACTTGTTGTCCTCCCTGCCGCGCGAGATGGCCATCCAAGTGGCAACCTGCCACACCGCCGCCGAGCTCTGGAACACGGTGCAGGGCATGCTGACCTCGCACACCCGCGCCCGCACCGTCAACGTCAGAATTGCACTGGCGAACCTTCAGAAGGGCAACTCCAACATCACTGAATATGTTGGTAAGATTAGAACTTTATGTGATTAACTTGTTGCTTCAGGAAAGAAAGTAGATGAGGAGGATATTGTGTCTCATATCCTTGCTAGACTCGACGAGGAGTTCGATCCCGTGGTCTCTGCCATGTGCTCTCGGGTCGAGCCGGTGACCGTCCCTGAGCTGTACTCGCAGCTCCTGAGCTTCGAGACACGTATGAATCTGCGTGGCGGATCCTCCCAGTCCTCTGCAAACGCGGCCTCCCGCGGACGCTTCAACAACCAGAACAACAACAACGGCGGCGGCGGTGGTGACCACGGCCGCAACTGCCCCAAGCAAGGCGGTGGCGGCGGCGGCGGCGGTGGTGACCGCGGCTGCGGCAACTTCAACAAGCAGCCGAACCGCGGCAACATGGGGGGCAACAATGGCGGTGGCGACGGGAACTACAACAACAATCCCGCTGCTAAGGTTGCCCGTCAGATCTGCGGCAAGCTCGGGCATCCAGCATGGAAGTGCTGGAAGCGCTACGACACCTCCTATCAAGGAGGGGAAGAGCGCTCGGCGAACATGGCGGCGGCTCCCCAGTACGGCGTGGACACGAACTGGTATATGGACAGCGGAGCTACTGACCATATCACCAGCGACTTGGAGAAGCTGACCGTCCGGGAGAGGTACACCGGCGGCGAACAAATCCACACCACAAACGGATCAGGTATGACTATGGATCACATTGGTCATACAACTATTTCAACCCCTGATCGTGATCTTCTTTTGAATGATGTTCTTCATGTTCCGGAGGCCACAAAGAATCTAATTTCTGCAAGTAAACTTGCCATTGATAATGATACCTTTGTTGAAATTCACCTTCACTTTTTCCTTGTAAAGGATCTGGAAACGAGGAGGGTCCTTCTTCGAGGCAGGGGTAGAGGAGGTCTCTATCCTGTCAAACACACCGGAGGAAACGTCAGGAAGCAAGTGCTAAGTGTCACTAGACCATCTTGGGACTGGTGGCACCGACGTTTTGGTCATCCATCTTCCATTGTTGTTAGGAAGATTCTTAGTGAGAATAAACTCCCGTGTGTCAGTAATAATGAGAATAATCTTGTTTGTGACGCATGCCAAAAAGGAAAAAGTCACCAGTTGCCTTATCCAAAATCTTTTAGTGAATCCAAGTTTCCTTTGGAACTCATTTTCTCTGATGTATGGGGTCCTGCCATTGAAACCGTAGGAAGAAAAAAATACTGCGTGAGTTTCATTGATGATTTCAGTAAATTTACCTGGATCTATCTAATCAAACATAAGTCTGAAGTTTTTCAGAAATTTCATGACTTTCAAAACCTTGTTGAAAGACAATTCGATAGAAAAATTATTGCCGTTCAAACGGATTGGGGTGGAGAATATGAGAAGTTGAATTCTTTTTTCACAAAAATTGGAATATCACATCATGTCTCCTATCCTCACGCTCATCAGCAGAATGGGTCAGCTGAGCGTAAACATCGACATATTGTCGAGGTTGGTTTGTCATTGCTTGCTCAAGCCTCCATGCCATTAAAGTTCTGGGATGAGGCCTTCATTGCTGCCACCTATCTAATCAATAGGATGCCTAGCAAAGTCATAAATTTTGAAAATCCTCTCACTCGCCTATTCGGTGACACTCCAAATTATTCATCTCTCCGCATCTTTGGATGCGCGTGCTGGCCTAATCTACGACCGTACAATAATCATAAACTTCAGTTCCGCTCCAAACAATGCACATTCCTTGGATATAGTAACCTGCACAAAGGCTATAAATGTCTTGACATATCTACAGGACGAGTTTATATTTCTAGGGATGTAGTGTTTGATGAAAACACTTTTCTCTTTTCCACTCTCCATCCTAATGCAGGTGCTAGGCTGCGTGCTGAAATTCTCCTTTTATCACCGGAGTTGCTTAATCCTTCTGATCATGGGGGAGAAAATCTTGATGAATGATGATCATGTGATTAATAGTACTACTAATCCTGATGAGTGTGTTGCAGAGCAAAGTGCAGAAAATGCGGTAGAAAATCTTGGTCCGGTCTATGATTTTATGCAGCAAATAGGTCCAAACCAGGTTGGCACTGGACACGAGGGGGATTTTCTGGCTGTCTCAGATCCCGAGAGATCCCCTGGCAGCGCATCTTCTGCGCGGACGGATCCCTAGACGGATCCTGTCGCCACCGCCAGGTCCGCGGATGGTGGACCTGGGGCTGGCGGGTCGGGACGCGACACGCGGCGTGAGACGGGCGCGCGGCCTGGAGAAACCGCGTCGGCCGGTGTGATCCCACGCGGTGGGCCTGACCCATCGACGTCGCCCCGCAATGATGTTGGCGGCGCACGGTCTCCTCGGCGCGTGTTGCCTGGCGCGCCGTCGCATGCACATGGGCCATCGCCTGCACGTGGGTCTGACCCAACGGTGTCGCCACCAGCGCGTGATCCCACGCCCGACCGAGCGGCAGTCGAGGGAGATCTGCCGGCGCGCACGTCAGAGGTACGAGGTACTGGATCTTCTGCGGAAACAGGATCTCCTGTGAATATAGGACGGCCCAATACACACTCGCAGAAAGGTATCTTCAAACCACTTGTTCCTAAAGATGGAACAGCTAGGTATGATAAAAAATTCAAGTTTGTGAACTTTGCTGCTACTAGAGATCCAAGAGATTTAACAGAAGCTTGAAATGATAAAAAATGGAAACATGCGATGGAGATAGAGTATGATGCACTTATGAGAAATCACACTTGGCATCTAGTTCCACCTAAACGAGGAAGAAATGTTATAGATTGTAAATGGATGTACAAAATAAAAAGGAATTCTGATGGCACCATAGACAGATATAAAGCTAGACTAGTTGCTAAAGGGTTCAAACAACGCTATGGTATTGATTATGAGGACACCTTTAGTCCTGTTGTGAAGGCAGCTACTATCAGGCTTGTTTTGTCCATTGCTGTCTGCAGGGGATGGAGCCTTCGTCAATTGGATGTACAGAATGCGTTCTTGCATGGCGTTCTCGAGGAAGAGGTCTATATGCGACAACCACCCGGTTTTGTGGATGGTATGAAATCTCAACATGTGTGTAAATTGGACAAAGCTCTGTATGGCTTGAAACAGGCACCCAGGGCTTGGTACTCTAGATTGAGTATGAAACTGCAACAACTTGGCTTTCGACCCTCAAAGGGAGATACTTCTTTGTTCTTCTTCAAGAAAGGGAAGGTGATCATATTCATGCTCATTTATGTAGATGATATAATTGTTGCTAGCTCATCACAAGAAGCCACCTCAGCTTTACTTAAGAATTTGAAAAATGAGTTTGCTCTTAAGGATCTAGGAGAGCTAAGTTACTTCCTAGGCATTGAAGTTAAAAAGGCACATGATGGTATTCTGCTAACTCAAGAGAAATATGCTAGAGACATAATCAAACGTGTAGGCATGAAGGATTGCAAACCTGCAAGCACACCTCTGTCTACAACTGAAAAATGTCGTTACATGAAGGGGAAAGATTGAGTCCAGAAGAAGGAACCAAATACAGAAGTATAGTTGGTGCACTTCAATATTTAACCTTAACAAGACCTGACATAGCTTACTCTGTTAATAAGGTTTGTCAGTTCTTGCATGCTCCCACATCCTTACACTGGACAGATGTGAAGAGAATTTTGAGATACATTCAAGGAAGTGCTGGAACAGGTCTCAGAATATGCAAGTCGCCTTCAACGACAGTAAGTGCTTTTTCTGATGCAGATTGGGCAGGATGTCCTGATGATAGGAGATCTACTGGTGGGTTTGCTGTGTTTTTTGGCTCTAACCTCATATCATGGAATGCAAAGAAACAAGCAACAGTTTCTCGTTCTAGCACTGAAGCAGAATATAAGTCTCTTGCAAATGCAACAGCTGAGGTAATGTGGGTAGAAACCCTACTAGATGAGTTGGGTGTCAAAAGACCACACATCTCTTGTCTCTGGTGTGATAATCTTGGAGCAACATATCTTTCTGCTAACCCTGTGTTTCATGCAAGGACGAAACATATAGAAATTGATTTTCATTTTGTTAGAGAAAGAGTTGCAAGAAAAATGCTAGAGATCAGATTCATTCCAACAGTAGATCAAGTTGCTGATGGTTTTACAAAACCTCTACAAGTTCGACAACTACAAGCGTTCAAGAACAATCTCAACCTTGACACGTTCAGATTGAGGGAGGATGTTAAATGATAGACTTGTAGTCGTGTCAACTTGTGTCAATATTGTGTGCGTGTTATCTGTTGTAAATATGGCCGGTGGTTAGACTAGATTGATATCTATCTCCTTATCTTGTGTGTATCTTGGAGTAGAGGTCAAGGCTATAACCAACCGGCCGAACCATGTAATCTTGTGCTATATATAACACGTACGTGTCCCTGCCAGAGGCATACGCTTCCACCAATTCTTTCACCAAGAACTCTCAGCAACAGCAGTAGCATGGCCAGTTGGCCACCTATGCAATACTTTCAACAAGTGTACGGTGACATGCACAAACATTGACCTACCCCATAAAAAACATAGATGACACATATGATGGCTGCAGTGCATGGCCAACTTGGCATTTTGAGTCTGACTAGGCACCAATTAATGCATGTCAAACTGAGACTTCTGCTCCACAAAACTAATGAAACATTAATTAATTTAAAACATGTTAGACCACTGAAACTGTGCATCTTTTGGGAGGTTTGGAAAGGACCTAATTAATTCCTACTCATCAAGAAAAACATTGTTCTATGCTTTTGAGATGTATATCAAGGAGGGCCGAGCTCTGCTTTGCACCATCCATGATAGTGTATGCAGGCATCATGATCCACCATGGGATTTTGTAGCCAAAGCATTATGTCAAGATTTCTTCTTGCTTACCGTTATGGCGGACGCTGAGCTAATCGTACGCACTTGCATTGGATGTCAGAAGTTTGCCTGGCAGTTCCACATATCAGCTAAGTCACTCATTACCATTCCCCTCACCTCGCCCTTCACCATGTGGGGTGTGGATATAGTGGGACCCCTAACGACTGCCCCAGGGGGCTTCACCCATCTTGCCATAATGGACAAGTTTACAAAGTGGATTGAGACCAAACCTATCAAGAGAGATGATGCGACTAACCCCATCATGTTCATCAAAAGCATAATCTACATATTTGATGTTTCACGTAGAATCATCATTGATAATGGCTCACATTTCACTGAGGAAGCCTTTTGTGACTTCTGCGTGGATGAATGTATCACCCTCGGCTATGCATGTATTGCACATATTTGATGTCAACCGAGCAGATCAAACAGAAAAGCAGAATCATCTTCTCTGGGCTAAAGCCAAGGCTCCATGCATCTCTCAAGAAGAAAACGAGGTTATGGGGTGCATAGCTCCCCTCCGTCATTTGGGTCTTCGAACAACTCCGAACAGATCCATCTCGTACACCCCTTTCTTCATAGTTTAAGGAACAGAAGTTGTTCTGTTGAGCGATGTTCTTCGTGAGTCCGCTAGAGTCACAGCCTATGCTGAAGAAGACACGGGAGTAGCATGCCAGGACAGCCTCGGTCGACTCGAGGAAGTTAAGGAACAGGATCTCTCTCGCTCGGTTCTCTATGAGCAGAACCTCCGATGCTACCATAGTCCTTGAGTGAGAGGCAAAACCTTTCACGTTGGAGATCTTGTCATTCGGCATGTACATGAAGGAGATGCACAAGCTCTTTCCACCCTAGGAAGGCCCCTTCACCATAGCCCATGACGGAGCTTGCAGATTGAAGAACCAGAGACTGCCAAGATTGTCGACAACTCCTGGAACATTTCCTTGTTATGTCGCTTTTACTTACACCTTTGTATGCTTAGTTTTTTACGTCTTAGTTTGATCCCAAAAAAATTAAATTAATAGTAAATAAAATTTGTTCGCTCCATGCTAAGTTCTATTTTATTTATTATCTTACTATTAAAATTCACTCAAGCAACCCTTGGGGGCTAACTCCACCACCCACTGGTTGCGCAGTAGCCTGGCTTAGCCAGAGCTTTGATGTTTTTGTCTTACTGTAAAGACCCAAGAATATATGTACATTTCCGTAGAAGTCCCACTCTTCGTCCACAACTAAAGTTGCATTGCAGTTGTCCGGATGGTAAGAGCAAAAGTTAGAAGCTAGATTGCATATAGAAAGGCTCTGGCGCATAATAAGTGAAAACACTTAGACATAACTCATGAAGTTAAAAATATAATTCAATATGGCATCCCAAAAGTATTCATACATGAAAGACCTAATCTACTTCTTCTCTGTACGGAGATCTTCCATGTGCTCGGACAAAGGGCAATAGGGCGCCAACTACAATGCCGCTAGCTCCACCTTCCAGACTAGTGCCTCGATATCGAGCTCTTCGGGAGAAACACCCTTGTGCACTTTACCCAACTTAATCATTCGGTACTGGGTGATGACTCTTTCAAGATCCATTCGAGCTCCTTCACGGGTGACCGGCATCTTCCACCTCCAGAGCTATGACATGTCGCGCTCCAAAAGCCTCGTGAGTATGGTTGTGTTGTCGTTGAGTTGTTCCTCGGGCCACAACATGGCGCAAGTCTTCAACGTAGCAGCCCTAAAGTCTGCAGCACAATCTTGTGCTTTCTTCCACTGCTCTACTTTGCCTTCCTCTAGGATACAATTGGATCCAAGGACTGCGTCCGTGATTAGGTAAGATGCGCTACAAAGTAACTTAGAGGTATGCTTGTACTTCTTTGTGAGTAGGATGCCTACACAAAAAGGACAAGGGCAGAATGGCAAAATTCTTCTACCATGATCAAATGGATCAGAACTCTCATCTATAAGCCAAATAGTTACTGTTGGAGGTTTCCTTGGCCTGTCCCACCTCAACCTCCATCGCCGTCTCCTTAGCGTCAAGGGCATAGTTGAGCATATGTTATTGAACCGGCGCATCTACAGTCATCTCGGACATGGTAATATGCAGGGTCTCATTGGCAGATCGAATCTCGACGACCTCTACCACCTGCTCGCGAAGGAAGTCCATCTCTAACCAAGTCTTGGTGGCAGCCTTCAACGGCTCCACCACCTCTATGTAGGAGGCGTTCAACACCCTTTCCTCCTTAGCAAGCTTCATGGCCTTCTCGTACTGACAACAAAGACATATGATCTCCACCTCCGCAACTACATAATAGAATTTCTTTACATGCAAACAAGGTGAGGTTGGAGCAAGTTCACGACAGCACATACCGTTTGTGTCGTTGCCTCCACCTTGGTGCGGTTCAACATCGGTGTGTCGAACATCTTGTGGGAAAGAATAATGGCATTGGCCTCGATGTAGTGTGATTTCACATGGATTCTCTTAATGAAGTTCTGCGATGGCAAAAAAAAATTGGTGGATGCACAGAACCATATGTAGGAAGAAATTTGCACTGGGTGTTCTAGCGCTCAAGACTGCATTTTTAGCTTCTTCAAAAGCTTTATGGAAACCCCAGATGACTTCAACATTCACCCACTCAGTCGCGTCTGGTGCTAGCGCACCATTGTTACTCGCATAACTATTCAAGACCGCCTTAGCCTTGGTAGCTTGCCTGAGAGTTTTGTATTTAGAGTTTCAATGAGTTGGACTATCAATAAATAGATCGGCCTTCTCTAATAGTTCTTTATTTTTGGTGATCTCATGGAATTTTTGGACCCTTGAGGGTGATGAATCTTCCTTAAAAGGTCCCGAATCTTCTCTATTGACTTTTTGATATGTGTTAATCCATCCTAAACCAAGAGATTTGGAATGTGTGCACAACATCTCACATGAAAATTCACCGCAACAAAGAGCAAGTCATGGTACTTATTGACCAAAAAAATTGCCTTTGTATTTTTTTGGTGCATTGTCCAATGTCAGGTAAGTAATTTGTGTATGGTGCCCCATTATGTAAGTCACCTAGTAAGAGTCTCTATGATGGCTGCATTTGTATGTGGATACTTAACAACCTTCAAAGAAAGAATCTTCTTTCACAAGATGAAGTTGCCATCAATATAGTGCATAGTAATACACATATACCCTAACTTCTGAACAGTTGTCAGGCATACATGAGAATCAAGACACTACAACTAAGTGGGCAACTCTTTCTTCATTTCCTCATGTGTAAGAAGGCAATCATTGCGAATTGTTTTACGACCAAGTACTTTGAAGGTTGGTTGCATTCATTTCATCCACTCATCAAAGTAAGAGTCCTCAATTTTCTTAATGGGACCTCGACATGGATACAATACTTGGTCAATAGTCTTTGACTTCTTTAAGGTGCGAAGACATATCCAACATACGATCGTTTCTTCTTAAGGGTAGCGACACACCGATTCCTATTTGCAGCTTCACTCTTTCGGCATGACTTAGAAATGTGATTCAATAGGTTACTCATTCCAGATATGTCATTGCTTGTCGGCTTTAGCTTGCGGTACTTGTAGACAGCTGTAAGAATATTCTCTACCATTACCAATTCTTGCTCAAAGTGTTCCCACACTTTTGATCACCTACCAAAAGGTGGACCGGTTGAATCACCAGTGCCAAAGCTCTCAGACACATTTCCAGACATGTTAACAAACCTACTTGTTACAAAAATAAAAAAGCATGGACAAACAAAAAGGGAGACATCCACTAGTAGAAAAGGGGGCAATGGTCCAGGCCAGGTCAGCCCATTAGTCCCGGTTCAACCCAGAACCGGGACCAATGGGGGCATTGGACCCGGTTCGTGAGCCCCGGGGGCCGGCCGGGCCACATGGGCCATTGGTCCCGGTTCGTCTGGACCTTTTGGTCCCAGTTGGTGGGATGAACCGGGACCAATGTGCCTCGCTCCTGGCCCACCACCATTGGTCCCGGTTGGTGGGACGAACCGGGACCAAAGGCTGCCCTTTAGTCCCGGTTCAAGCCACCAACCAGTACTAAAGGGTTGGCCCTCGTTGCGGTCAGAGTTTAGTCCCACCTCGCCAACCGAAGGGGAATCAGACCGATTTATAAGCCCCTCCCTCTCTCCCTTTGTTGAGCTCCTCTAAAAATGAAAATAGATGCCATTATATAGGAAATTTAATCTAAATTCATGTGAATTTCTCTGAAATTAGTAGAAATTCATTATGAATTTAGGTTGAATTTTCTCTATAAGCGCATCTATGCTCATTTCTGAGCAGTTTTTTATATATATTTTTTTCTTTTCTGCTATATTTATTTTTTTTCTTTTTATTTCTAAGTTGTAATAAGTCATTAAAAATAAGCATCTATGCTCATTTTTTAGTTAAGTTAATCACAACTATTTTTTTCTATTTATTTATGAATTGTAATAAGTCATTAAAAATAAGCATCTATGCTCATTTTTTAAGTAAAGTTAATCACAACTATGTTTGCTTCTATTTATTTCTGAGTAGTTTTTTATATAG
>NC_041386.1:729957375-729958271 GCF_002162155.2 Triticum dicoccoides
TTCTGAGTTGTAATTAGTCACTAAAAATAAGCATCTATGCTCATTTTTAAGTTAAGTTAATCACAACTATTTTTTTCTATTTATTTCTAAATTGTAATAAGTCATTAAAAATAAGCATCTATGCTCATTTTTTAAGTAAAGTTAATCACAACTATTTTTGCTTCTATTTATTTCTGAGTAGTTTTTTATATAGTTTTTTTCTTTTCTGCTATATTTATTTTTTATATTTATTTCTGAATTGTAATAAGTCATTAAAAATAAAAAAGAGGCGCAATGCTCGTTAATTTGCTTCAAGCCTTTCGAAATAGTGTCAACTGCACTGCACATAGCTTTGTGCAGTCTACCCCTATTCTTCAAGGCTTGAAGCTAACCAACGTGCAGGTGAGCATTGAGCCTCTTCTTCATCATCTCTGCACTCAGGGCTTATAAACAGCTGCGAGTGCCTCTCGCTGGGCGAGGTGGGACTAAAAAAACAGCTGCAAAAAGAATCCACGAATAAATTAGACGGGTCCATTGGTACCGGTTGGTGGAGCCAACCGGTACGAATACCCCTCTTTGGTACCGGTTGGTGCCACCAACCGGTACCAATGCCCTCCTTTTGTCCCGGTTGGTGCCACCAACCGAGACCAAAGGTCCTCGTTTCCCGCCCTTTGCGGTGCCGAAAAGAGGCCTTTGGTCCCGGTTGGTGGCTCCAATCGGGACAAAAGGCGTGCATTGGTACCGGTTTGCCATACGAACCGGGACGAAAGCCTTTGCTATATAAGTAGCACTGCCGCCCCGCCCCGAGTTCGATCTCTCCCAACGCCGCGCGCCGTCCCCTGCCGCCACCTCGCCGTCGCCGCCCCGCCCCAACGCCGTTGCCGCCCCGCCCCGCGACGACCCTGCCCCGAAGCCGT
>NC_041386.1:729958674-729967664 GCF_002162155.2 Triticum dicoccoides
GTCGCTGCCCCGCCCCGCTGCCGTCACCGCCCGCCCTCCCGCCTCGCCCTGCTGCCATCCCCGACGTCGCCGCCCGCCCTGCTGCACCTCGCCGTCGCCGTAGCCATCGCCGTCGCCGGCCGTGAGCAACTTCGCCGGCCGTCGCCGTAGCCCACTATGTTTTTCAACAGATAATCCCGAATGATTGTGTGCCTCATCTGATGTATACACACGGTAGCCTTCATGTTTTGAACATACAACCAGGTCTTCCTACAAATCTGAACTGTCCAGACCGGGTTTCGAAAAGAAGTGGAGACATGACAATCGAAGAATGGAAAAAATGTATGGACAGTCGTAAGGAGCTTCTTGGAAGCAACATTCAGCAAAGGGCAAAAATTGGAGACAGGATGATCGCCATTCTTCATAATGGAGAGTCAGGGTCTATATTGTTTTATGCTATTTTACCTTAAGGGTGTTTAGGTCCTACCTGATACTGATGATCATGTGTTAAGAACAATTATGTAGGGTTGGGTTCGATGACTATGAGGATGATGATCGTATGACTTATTATTAATAACGAGTAGAAGTTGTATGATGATGCATGATTAGTAGGACGAGTACTTGTTATTATATATGCTGATGTATGCGAGCATGCATGAGTGGTTATATCAGCGGGTAAAATGAACATATATAGCAGCAGCGTTGGTAAACCAAGGACGAAGATATAAGAGAGAACACTTCTCTCTATTAGCTAGCTAATATAACAACCTAAAAATAACCCCCAAAACCCCTAAAACAGCCACTTTCCAAAAAAAACATGGACTTTTGGTCCCGGTTGGTGCCACCAACCGGGACCAAAGGCCCCCTGACTGGGCTCGGCACACAGAGCCACGTGGAGGCACATTAGTCCCGGTTCTTGTTTGAACCGGGACTAATGGGTGGAGGTATTAGTAACGGCCCATTAGTCCCGGTTCATGAACCGGGACTAAAGGCCCTCACGAACCGGGACTATTAGGTGTTTTTCTGCTAGTGATGCTTGAAATATAGGTAAAACCATGTAAACTAAGAAACACTAGCATGCCTTGTGCAATTTCAGTGCTAGCTCCAAAACAGCAAGATATCATCCATGAGAAATATAATCATTTGAAATATACTATCATTTGAAGGCTACAACTAACAAACTATAGTTGGAATTAATAATGGTCTATTGTCCAATAAAAAATTAGAGTACATTTCCCATTTGTAGAGAAGAACGACGGTGAGATTTTAAACCTTGAATCACCATACTTAAACCTATGCGTCCTAAACAAGGTTTCAGACGTTAAGAATGAGGAGAATCTTCAACTATAGTTTGTTCTCACCCTCAAATTCATCAGGTGGAGCTTAGTGTATAGTAATGTTGAATATTTAATGCGGGTGCATACCGTCTATTGGGGATATGACTGTTGGGTATGACCCGCCCAGGAGGGGCCGGATCATGCCACTGGCGGTTCATAATGAGAAGGCCCAAGAAGATGTTGTAGATGGCGGTTCATGAAGCAAGCTTATTGAAGGCCCAAGACTCGGAGGAGACTTGAGTCCTACAGGCATAAACCGCCATATGTTAAGGAAAGTGTAGTTCTGTCACCGAGCCAGACACGTTGTGTATGAGCCGGCTGGGACTCTGTAAGCCGCCGGGCATCAGCCTGTGTATATAAAAGGGTGACCCGGCGGTGGGTTAAGGCAGAGAATAACAAGTCGAGAACTAGGTCAAGCGTATTCGCTCCCTGGTAATCGAAACCCAAGCAATACAACCTAAAGCAGGAGTAGGCCTTTACCTCATTGCGAGAGGCCGAACCTGGGTAAACTCTTTGTGTCCCTTGTCCCGTTTTAACCCCTTCAAGATAACTACGTTGCGTTGGATCCACACCTAAGTCCATATGCTAGGGCATCTGCCGTGACAATTCCACGACAGTTGGCGCCCACCGTGGGGCCAGTGCACAATGGTTTCTAGTTCTTGAAGGGCAGCTTCGCAGGGATCAAGGGATACGTTGTGGGCCGAATGACTAAGAGTCTTCGCGGCAAACTCTACATCGATGACGAGGGCTAGGGCCCCGAGGCCGGCTCAATCGAGTACGGTACCGGGTCCCCTTCGGCGGAATTCATGTCTGCATCGGCAAGATGGTGAGTCGGAAGTTGAGCCGGACACTTGCACCGACATTGTCGAGATGGCTCAGCGCGTGGGACCTGCCAAGGTTCAAGCCGCCCGAATCATGTATTTGTGTTACTCAAGGATTGGATTTGGGAGGAGGATCTAATTCCGGTGGTGAGACGGCCGTCTATTCAGGCGATGAGTCCTCAACCGGCGAGACCGATTCCATCTATCAGGTTCAGGATGGTGGGCTTGGGGGCTGTTTCGATGGTGACAGTATTCTAGACTCCTACGAGCCACCACACAGGGTTGCGATCTTCATGCCCGGTATGCAGCCAGCGCAGGATTCTTCAACTGCAGCAGCGATGATCTCCAGGTCAGTAAAGACAATGGAAGCCGGGGTAGGAGGCCCTGTGCGCCTGCCGGCTGAAGTCTTATCCGATCTATTGGATGCTCTAGCAACACTGTTAACGGCGGAGGTAAACCCGGCGAATCAAACGCAGCATAACACAGACGTTGCAAAGTTACATGATGAGATAGCGCAAGCCAAGGAGGATCTAAACGCTGAGAACATCCGGATGGAAATGGAGCGAGCCACCTTGTAGAGGGAGGCGAAATGTCTTTAAGAAGAGAACTTGTGTTTCAGCTTAGACCAGGACGCATCAAACGCGGTCTCCAACAGAAGGCATGTGAGTCGATTACCTCCGGTTTATGATGCAAGGATTCTATTCAACACGCCTGGGGCAGGAACCAGTAACCCGCCTAGTGTGGACCAGGCCGTTGAGGCGTCGGCAGCCGGAGCACCGGTTCATTCTAGTGCTGCAGACCCCGCACATTTGAATTTGACCCCTCAGCATGTTCCAACACCCCCGGGTCATTTTTCTAATCCTTTGGATAACATGATAGCTGCAGCTACTCGACTGGCGGCTGTCCCGGTTCAGGATGAGTCGCCAACAACGATGGAAATACGGAGAGACGGAGAAATTTTTCAGATAGCAGTGGCCCAGGAGGTGGCTTATTGATACAGTCGTGATCGAATTCACTCAACACCACATCCAAGACGGAGCTATAGCAGGCACATTGATGGGCCGGCTGTATCGAGCACCGAGCGACATCATAATCAACCACATCGACCTGACCCGCCGCATGCTGGTAATGATGCTCAGGCTTTGGTGGACCAGGGCAAGGCGCGACATGAGGCGGAGCTGGCGGCTCAGTTGGCGGCTCAACAACAATCTCTGGTTTATCCCTCAGCATCTGTGGAGGCAGGAGTGACCTATAGAACTTTGGGTGTGCTGTGTTTAGTGTCGTCTCTACGCAACAAGCACTTGCCTAAGGATTTCAAGGGTCACCGTAAGGTGCCTAACTACACGGCGGATCAGCCCCCAGAGGCTTGGATTGAGAGTTATGAGATGGCTATGGAGATGCTGGATGTCAGCGATGTTGCGTGTGCTAAGTATTTCACCATGATGTTGGATGGGCCGGCTCGTGCTTGGTTGAAAGGCCTGCCCGCTAACTCCATTGGGTTATGGGTGCAGTTGAAGAGGCGATTTATTCAAAAATTTAAAGACACGTGCAAGCAGCCTATGTCGATTTTGGATTTGGATTCTTGCGTTCAAGGTGAAGGTGAGTCAACAACCAATTGGGTGCGCCGGATCTCAGTTGTTATACACTCATCGGACAGTATCAATGCCGGTTCAGCAGTCGTGATGTTGGAAAAGAACTGCCATTTTCTTCCCCTTAAGCAGAAATTGGTGCGGCTTAAGCGTAATTGCAATGATATGGGGGAGCTCATGGCAGCTCTCGTCAAGTATGCTGACTCTAATGCACTAAAGACCCTGAGTCTGATGAGGAGAAGACTAGGAAGGGTAAGAAGACTGGCAACGCAAAGGGACAACCTAGTACGGCGGGTCAAGGTGGCAATAGTAAATGCAAGGCAGACGGCGGTTTGGATTTCATGGCTAACACCAACACGTAGAACAATAACAAGCATCGTAAGGGCAAAATGCAAGCGCCCAGGTTTGGAGGGCCAAAGTTCAACCTTGAAGCCATGATGAAATAGCCTTGTCCGAAGCACAGAACCCAGGATAAGCCGTCCCATCATTTGTGGAAGGATTGCTTCATCATGAGGGAGTATAGAAACTCTAATTTTTTCCAAAACAATCATGGCCCGCATGGCGGTTTAGGTTCCGGCTCTCATGGACCTGGTTTTGGAGGTGGCGGTTCAAGCTCTGGCTTTCAAGGCCAAGGTAATCAAGGTGGTTTTAATCAGCAATCTGGCCAAGAGAATCAGCAACAACAGTCTGGTTATCAGAGTAATCCAAAGTTGCTGAATGGTGGTCAGTATCATGTGTTCACCACAAGCCTGTGCAAACGAGACCAAAAAATCCATAAGCGGGTGGTGAACTCAGTTGAGCCGGCAGTGCCTCGTTATTTGAGGTGGTCTGAGCAGCCTATTGTATGGAGCAAGGAAGATCACCCGCCCCGGGTTGACAATCTAGGTCATATGGCATTGGTCGTTGCTCCTCAAGTAGGATGGTATAAGCTTACAAAGGTGCTCATGGATGGGGGCGGTATCAATATCCTTTACTATGAGACTTTCCGTCGTATGAATTTGACTGACAAAGATCTTAAGGCATCTTCTACTGTTTTCCATGGGGTGGTGCCTGGTAACTCGGCGTATCCAGTGGGTAAGATAACACTGGAGGTAGCGTTTGGAGATGACCATGATTCAAGAGCTGAAAAATTGACCTTTGAGGTGGTTAAGATCAAAAGCATGTACCATGCTTTGTTTGCGCGGCCAGCTTACGCCAAGTTTATGGCGCGGCCGTGTTGTGTTTATTTGCCGTTGAAAATGTCGGGTCATAAGGGCACCATCACGGTGCAGGGTGATAGGAAGATTGCTCTGGACTTTGAAGAATGTGATGTTGCGTATGTTGACTCGGCTTGTGCCACCGAGGATTTGAAGTTTTATAAGGACAATGTTGACCCGGCGGATATGTCACCTTTGAAGAAGCCAACTACAGAAAATGACCCCCTGTTGAAGTTTGAGTCGACAGCTGACACTAAGTTGATTGATTTTGTGCCTGGTGACTCGTCCAAGCAGTTCAGCATCAGTGCTAATATGGATCTGAAATAGGAAAGCGCGCTCATCGAGTTCATCTATTAGAATCGGGACATCTTTGCATGGAAACCTTCTGACATGCCAGGTGTACCAAGGGAACTCGATGAGAACACTCTTAATGTGGATCCTAAGTTTAAGCCGGTCAAACAGTTTCTTCGTCGTTTTAATGAAGAGAGGCGTAAAGCCATTTGTGAAGAAGTGGCCCGGCTCTTGGCGGCAGGATTCATCATTGAAGTTTTTCATCCTGAGTGGTTGGCTAACCCAGTGCTGGTATTTTAGAAAAATGGCACTTGGCATATGTGTGTGGATTATACAGACCTTAATAAGGCCTATACGGCTGATCCTTTTGCTCTCCCTCGTATTGATTAGATTATTGATGCTACGGCGGGTTGTGAGCATTTGAGCTTTCATCACTCCCTTTGGAGCCTTCTTCTATGTATCTATGCCTTTTGGGCTCAAGAGTGCCCCGACGACTTATCAACGGTGTGTTCAGAATTGCCTTCATTACCAGATTGGACGCAATGTTCATGCCTATGTGGATGATATTGTTGTGAAATCCAGGAAGAAGGAGACCTTGATAGATGATCTGAAAGAGACCTTTGACAATCTCCGGGTCTATAAAATGATGCTTAACCCGGCCAAGTGTGTCTTTGGCGTGCCAGCAAGCAAGTTATTGGGTTTCCTGGTTTCTGAGATGGGCATTGAAGCTAACCCGGAGCAAATCGAGGCTATTACTTCTTTGGCTAAGCCGGCGTGTATCAATGACGTCCAGCATTTGGCGGGTCGTATTGCGGCTTTGAGCCGGTTTATAAGCCACCTGGGAGAGAAGGCTATCACTTTGTATAAAATGATGAAGAAGACAGATGACTTTTCCTGGAGCGATGTTGCTAATGAAGCATTAGAGGCGCTTAAAAACAGCTAGTTGAGCCGTTGGTTCTTGCAGCTCCTATTGAGAAGGAGCCCTTGCTTTTATATGTGGCTGCAAACAACAGAGTTGTTAGTTTGGCAGTTGTGGTTGAAAGGAAGAAGTCAGGCAAGGAGCTAGTATCTGGTTCAAAGGCCGGTTTATTATGTCAGTGAGGTGCTCATTGAGTCTAAGAAAAGATACCCACATTTGCAGAAATTGTTTTACGACATGTTTATGGCTAGTCGCAATTGAAGCAATATTTCCTTGGTCATCTCATCACTGTGGTTAGTTCTACTCCCTTGGGGGATATTATTCAAAACAGAGAAGCACTACTAGGGAAAAGCCTAGCAGTAGCACTAGTTTTTGGCCTATCAGTAGTACAGGTAACCGCGCTACTGATACGATGCTACAACTAAATCTTAGCAGTAGCGCCTGCTGGCACGCGCTAGTCCTATATCTACTTAGTAGTAGCGCTTCCCAAAACAACCGCTATTGGTAATTTCTAGTAGCGCTTCTCTCCGCCCGCGCTACTATTATTATTCTGTATTCTATTTCTTTTAAATTTTAGTTCATATTCATACACCTTTATACTATTTTTCATACAGTTGCAATTTAGAGATTGTTTGTACATTATAATGAGTTATTAAGTCACTAGGTGAAAGAACCATGGATTAGTTTCAAGTGCATGGATCCAAAGTAACCAATGGTCACTTTGGATCCATCCATTTGAAACTAATCTGCGGTTCTTTCACCCAATGACATAATAACTTATCATCATCATCATAATATCATTAACAACTTATCATCATAATATATCATTGTCATATAACTCCTCATCATCATCATTTTCGTCCATGAGACATCATATAACAACTTGGTCAGTAGTTATAATAACAACCCCCCCTCATCGTCATCATAGTACTCATAATCAGTACTCCGACTCAGCATCACCATCAAGTCTAAGACATTGTAGTCATATATAATCAACACTAACTAATTGTTCTTAATACTTAGGACCTACTCCTCTCTCCTAGATAAAATACCATAAAACAGATAAACCGGTCCTTCTCCATAATGGAGAATGGACATAAACCTATCTCCAACTTGTGGCTTGAGGACATTCATTTTGTCTCCAATTATTTGCGTGTGCGCATTCATCACTTTGCTCCATTCTTTGATTTTGAGCCTTCATCATTTGAAGAAATCGAGTATGTAGTATGGTAAGCCTTCGAAGGAGTTGGTCGTAAGCTAATCATATGCATATGACCTTCGGTAAGTAGCATGTCAGGCACAACCTGCTTCGGGAGCCTCTATTCAAAAACGTAATAGTAACATATATAGTTAGCAATGTAGTTTACTTAAGAATAATGTATGCAATGAAGTTACGATCATTAACAAAATCTTACCAAGTTTTTGGCAATTAAGTTACTATCAAGCAATTTATAGACTAGTGGCATGTATCTAGTATAATTTGGGCTGATAGAGTGACAAGTTTTGAAGGACTCAACATCTTCTATGAATGAGACAAGATAACCTTTGTCCTCACAATTATGCTTGGAGTCATAGCTGTACCATGTGCTGTCTACTACCTTTCGAGTATTTCTTAAAGATAAGAAAAAAGCTGACAATTATAAATAAGTAAGTTTAGTACCGATGAACACCAAATATTTTTTAATTAACAGCATAAATTACTGAACTTAACAAATTAGTGTGACAAACTCACATCTAGGCAAAACTAGAGGCACATCCACATCCACCCAGATGTCGATATTATCATCATCATAATAATCTTCGGGACGAATATCAAATCTTATTCGCATTCCCTCCTCAAATCCATATGCCTTGCAGAGAGCTTCCCAATTAGAGAAACCGAAATGGTAGCGATCGACCGCATTGTACAACTTAACAAGAAACTCATAACCATGTTTAGTTCTTAAGTGAGCCCTCCTCGTCTCCACATTCTCAAAGTCATCTAAACTTAAACCAAGCTTCTCCAATACATATGGTCTAGCATGGCACGGGATGTACTAATCGAATTGAAAAAAAATCCATAAATTACACGTTGAACAAAAGAAACACGAGTGATGATGTTAATTAAGATGAAATTCTTGTTGTTGTGTACCATACAAACATCAAAGGTCTCTTCCAGCTTCATGGTGAAAAACCTATCATTTTGCAGGTGAGGAAACATGTTGCACAAACCCTGGCCATCGTAGCAGCACCCGCACTCCAGGATCCAAACCTCATCAGACATTTCCTGTGTTTAAAATTCAAAGATTATAACTCGACAACAAAACCCAAAAAATTCGGCATGACCTTTTCTAAAAAAGGACATATCGAGCGCCTGAAATTTGCCTGAACGGAAATTAATTAACACTCTGGCAAAACATAGGTCACTTATCGATGGTCATTGCATTTCAATGGTTGAAAATATGAACAAAAACATTTCAAAATATCTTATATATAATCCTAACACTAAATAAACTAGTTTTACTAACTACTTACTAAATAAAATAGTTTTATTAACTACTTACTAAATAAACTAGTTATATTAAGCACTCACTATAAATAAACTAGTTCTATTAAGCACTTACTAAATAAACTAGTTCTATTAAGCACTTAATATAAATAAACTAGTTATACGAATCACTTACTAAATAAACTGTTTCTATTAAACACTTGCTAAAAGTTCTACTACCCTAGTTCTACCCTAATTGTTTCTTACTTCTATTTTACTCAAAACACCTAAAATAGTCAAAAAAAAATATTCTATTAAAAAACCTACATTCTATAATGTCTACATTGTAAAATCTACATTGAAATTACCTACAATTTGCAAGAACAGAGAC
>NC_041386.1:729968205-729971181 GCF_002162155.2 Triticum dicoccoides
GGAGGGACGAGGGGGCAGCCAGAGGAGGAGGGAGGAGGGGCGGACGGAGGCGGAGGGAGGAGGGCGCAGTGGGAGGAGGAGGGAGGAGGGCATGGTGGGTGGAGGAGGGAGGGAAGGAGGAATGGAGGGAGTACCTTGGTGGTGGACGGACGATGGAGGCGGTGGCGGATGACGGGTATCGGCGCGGGCGAGAGTGACTGAGAGGGAGAGTGAGTGAGAGGGTCGACCGCCTGGGGAGGATAAGGTAGGGTTAGTAGTAGCGCGGGTTCAAGAAAAGCGCTACAGCTAAAGAGAATAGCAGTAGCGCTGGGCGAGGATACGCGCTACTGCTAAGTGGGGCTAGCCATGTGCGCCCACTTCAAACATAGCAGCAATGCTTTTTGCTAGTATGTGCTACTACTAAAATTGTAGCAGTAGCACATGACTTTGTCCAGCGCTACTGCTAAGATGTTGTGTATAAGGTTTTCCCTAGTACTGAAGCTACAGGTCGGGTAGCTAAGTGGGCCATTGAGCTTGAACCCCATGGCTTGAAGTATGTGCCTCATACGGCTATAAAATCTCAAGCACTTGTGGACTTCATCAATTATTGGACAGAGCTGCACATGCCTGAGGATAAGCCGGATAATACATATTGGACTATTCATTTTGATGGATCCAAGAAATTGGAAGGCTCGGGGGCTGGAGTTATATTGACTTCCCACGAGGTGATAAATTTTGTTATGTTTTAAGGTTGATGTTCCCTTGTACTAACAATGCAGCTGAGTATGAAGCCTTACTCCATGGTCTTCGGATGGCTAAAGAGATGAATCTAAGCCGGGTAAGGTGCTTTGGCGACTTAGATTTGGTGGCTCGGAAAGTGTCAGGAACATGGGATTCAAAGGACCCACTCATGGAGGCTTATCGCCGAGAGGTTGACACTATTGCTAGTCATTTCAAAGGCTATCAAGTGGAGCATGTTGATCGCAGGAAAAATGAGGCTGCTGATGCTTTAAGCCAGCTGGGGTCTCAGCGTAAGCCGGTCCCCACTAATGTTTTCCTTGATGTTTTCCATAACCCATCAGTTAAGTTGCCTACGGAGGAGGCCTTGGCAGTTCCTGACCCGGAGGCACAGTCGGTGGCGGCTCTCCATGTCATCCCTGATTGAACTGTTCCATATTTGGATTATATGACCCAGGGTGAGTTACCAGAGGATGAAACCTTGGCCAGGCAAATAAGCCAGAGGTCTAAGTCAATGACTATTGTCAATGGGGAGCTATAGTGATGCAGTGTTACAGGAGTGTTTCAAAGATGCATTTCTCCTGAGGAGGGCCATGAATTTTTAAGGGAGATTCATGAAGGAGCTTGCGGTCATCATGTCGGCTCTAAATGTCTTGTTGATAAAGCTTTTTGTTATGTGTTTTATTGGCTGACGGCTCATGCTGATGCAGAAGATCTGGTCAGTAAATGTGATGGTTGTCAGAAATTTTCAAGACGAGCTCATGTGCCGGCTCAAGAATTGAGGATGATTCCAATTACTTGGTCGTCTGCAATCTGGGGGCTGGATATGGTTGGACCTTTTAAAAGATCCAAGGATAAAAAGACTCATCTCCTGGTAGTTGTTGACAAGTTTACAAAGTGGGTTCAAGCTGAGCCGGTCAGCAAATGTGATGTAGCCACGGTGGTTCATCAAAAAGGTGATCTTTTGTTTTGGATATCCTCATAGTATCATTACTGATAATGGTACTAATCTGTCTAAGGGGGCAATGAAAGAATTATGTCAACAAGAGCATATCCGGCTTGAGGTATCATCGGTGGCTCACCCCCAGTCTAATGGTCAAGCTGAACGAGCTAATCAAGAAATCTTGAGAGGTATCAAGCCCCGGCTTATGGATCCTTTGCAGAGGATACCGGGTTGCTGGGTGGAAGAGTTGCCCTTAGTGCTATGGAGTATCAATACCACCCCCAACAGATCTACGGGTTACACGCCTTTCTTCATGGTTTACAGAGTAGAGGCAGTTCTCCCTAGTGACATACATCACGACTCGCCCCGTGTGGCGGCTTATATTGAAGCTGATAATGAGAAAACACGTCAGGATGCTATTGACCTGTTGGATGAAGAGCGTGACCTTGCGGCGGCTCATTCGGCAATTTACCAGCAAGATCTGCATCGTTATCACAGCCGCCGGGTTAAGACCAAGACCTTCCAAGAAGGAGATTTGGTGCTCCGGCTCATCCAGGATCAAACCGACACGCACAAGTTATCCCCACCTTGGGAAGGGCCTTTTGTACTCAGCAAGAATCTGAACAACGGGTCATTATACTACCTTATCGATGTTCGAGACCAGAAGGACTCACGCACGTTGGAGGAGGCACTACTAGAAAAACCGCTACTAATGGCGCACCTAATTTGGCCATTAATGGCGCATCACCGTTGCGCCATTACTAGCACGCCATTAGTAATTTTTACTAATGGCGCACCAGTGGTGCGCCATTAGTATCTGGTATACTAATGGCGCACCACTGGTGCGCCATTAGTATAGGCCACGGTGCGCCATTAGTATGCCTCCCAGGGGCCATGTATACCCAGGTGCTTTGGATACTAATGGTGCACCACAACTGGATGCGCCATTAGTAACCGTGGCATACTAATGGCGCACTGTCCTGTGATGCGCCATTAGTGATGCGCCATTTTGAATCTAGATCTGGATCATGATTTTTTGCCCATTTTTTGCTCGTTTTTTTGCTTGTTTTTTGGCACGACATTATTTCAAATTTTGTTCCTGTTTTTGGATCTTGTTGCCATGGTCTTTTGCCGGAGAGGAGTTCACCGGAGAGGAGGAGGAGGAGGTCGCTGGAGAGGAGGAAGGAGAAACCATGAGGGGATGGGAGGAGCTCACCGGAGAGGAGGGAGGAGGAGCTCACCGGAGAGGAGGGAGGAGGAGCTCACCGAAGAGGAGGGATTTTTTGCCTCACCGGAGAGGAGGGAGGAGGAGCTCA
>NC_041386.1:729971698-730009839 GCF_002162155.2 Triticum dicoccoides
GAGGCGGGAGGAGGGAGGAGGAGGTCGCCGGAGAGGAGGAGGAGGTCACCGGAGAGGAGAAGTATGGTGGAGGAGAGAAGGGAAGATGAAATGAAGAGAGGAGGAGAGGACCAGCCATATATACGGTATACTAATGGCGCACCGCGGGCAGGTGCGCCATTAGTAATTTTTTTTATTTTTTTTTATTTATTTTGAATTTTGAAGGCGGGAAGATACTAATGGCGCACCACGGGCAAGTGCGCCATTAGTAATTGTTTTTTTTATTTTTTTGACTTATTTTGAATTTTGAAGGAGGGAAGATACTAATGGCGCACCATGGTCAGGTGCGCCATTAGTAACTTTTTTTTATTTTTTTGACTTATTTTGAATTTTGAAGGCGGGAAGATAGTAATGGCGCACCATCGGTAGGTGCGCCATTAGTAAGTTTGAATTTGGATGTAACTTTTCGAGTAGATGATTTTTCATATAAAAAACTTTTTCATCCGAGTTAGTATGCAAAAGTTATGCCCATTTTTACAAATTCTCGCGAGATTTTGCAAATGAAGTCAAAATTCATATTTGCAAATTTTCCCAACAACTAGGCCACATATCACATGGGAAACTTATTTTCTTTTATTTTTTTGACATTTTTATCATTTTCTTTTTTTTGAAAACTGAAAAGGCGATCCACCGGGGGGGGGGGTGCATTCGGTGGAAGTGGTGGCCAAGGTTACTAATGGCGCACCATGGCATGGTGCGCCATTACTAGTTTAACTAGTAATGGCGCACCACACCCACGGTGCGCCATTAGTAGTTTTGAAAAAAATTCAAAAAAAAGTTTTAAATTTTTTTTTTACTAATGGCGCACCGTGGGAATGGTGCACCATTAGTAGTTTTGAACAAAATTTTAAAAAATATATTTTTACTAATGGCGCACCGTGGATGTGGTGCGCCATTAGTATTTGGACACTAATGGCGCACCAACACCTGGTGCGCCATTAGTATATAGTAATGGCGCACCACATGTCTGGTGCGCCATTAGTGTCAATTCCATCTATAGCCCTTTTCCTAGTAGTGAGGAGACCCACCGGTCGTGGAATATTGCTCATCTTTGGCCCTATTACACCTGAGCCACCGGCTCTTCTGATGTACATACTTTTACCAATGTATATATTATGATTAGTATAATAAAGACGGCATAACTGATGATTCAGGGCCTCTGTCATTTCATTTCTGAGAATCTGAGTCTTTATTGTTACTTCATAAGGTCACTTGGGGGCTTCCTACTCATTGAGTGTAGACATGATTACCCTTTTGATCCGGCTTGTACGCCTTGATTACAAATACTTGCGGGCTTCCTGCTCATTGAGCATAGCTATGACTACCCTGCTGATCCGACTTCTACATGTGGATCAAAATATTACTTGGGGGCTTCTTGTTAAATGAACAAAAGCTTTATTGACCCTGGTAATAGGCTTGGATGCCAGGCGTATTCACCAAAAATCTGGGTCATCCTGCCTTTGTATGCTTGCCACTCTGACCAGGTAATCCTGGAATGACTCGCCATACTCTTGATAGTTAATCTTTTTAAGACCCTGAACTTGTGAAAGTTAAAACAGCGATTGGTCGTGTGAGGCCCAGCTTACAGGTTTGGATCAAGGAGTAACTTAGTTGTTGTGCAGCCCTTGAATAACACTTGATGTTGAGGCTCGACAGCCTTTGAATGCCTTGATCTTCTGTTTTCTTTTGCGTTTGAATTTTTTCAGTGAGTTGTGTTTGTGCCATATTGATATATGGTTAAAATTTTATTCAGGCCATGAAGCCTTGATCTTGATTTGATAATATCCGGTGTTTTCATAACCCGGCCTGGCTTTGGACATTAAGTCGCTAGTGCATGATGATCATATGTTAGGAGTCCTGTAATCTGATATGTCTCCAACATATGTATAAATTTTTATTGTTCCATGCTGTTATATTATCATTCTTGGATGTTTTACAATAATTTTATAGTCATATTATATCATTTTTTGGTACTAACATATTGACATAGTGCCCAGTGCCAGTTGTTGTTTTATGCATGTTTTTTACAACACAGGAAATCAATATCAAACGGAGTCCAAACGCAACGCAACTCTTGGGGGAATTGTTTTGGGACAGAAGAAAGCCAATGGGCCAAGGAAGCACCTGAGGGGCTGCTCGAGGGGAGCAGCACCCACCAGGGCGCGTCAGGAGGCCCAGGCGCGCCCTGGTGGGTTGTTCCCACCTCGGGTGCCCCCCCGAACCACCTCTTTGCTCTATAAATACCACAATATTACAGAAACCCTAGGGGAGTCGACGAAATATTGATCCGGCTGCCGCAGAGTCCAGAACCACCAGATCCAATCTAGACAACATCATGGAGGGGTTCAACACTTCCATTGGTGCATCTCCTATGATGCGTGAGTAGTTCTTTGTAGACCTACATGTTCGTAGTTAGTAGCTAGATGGCTTCTTCTCTCTCTCTTTATTATCAATACAATGGTCTCTTGGAGATCCATATGATGTAAGTCTTTTGGCGGGGTGTTTGTTGGGATCCGATGAACTTTGAGTTTATGATCAGATCTATGTTTTTATCCATGAAAGTTATTTGAGTCTTCTTCGATCTCTTATATGCATGATTTCTTATAGCCTCGTATTTCTTCTCCAATATTTGGGTTTGTTTGGCCAACTTGATCTATTTATCTTGTAATGGGAAGAGGTTCTTTGTAGTGGGTCTACTAATGATCATTTTCTAGATATCGTCATGATTATTTGAAGTTCTATCAATTGACCAATAGTAATTGTTTTCCCACGGTTTGCTATTTTTCTCAAAAGAAGACACTAGTGAAACCTACGGCCCCGGGGTCTCTTTTCATCATATTTGCCTTTGAAATCTATTTTCCCTTATATTTATTTTTAGATCTGTTAAGGCAAAAATACAAAAAATACCTTGCTGCAATTCATTTGTTCCGCGATCTATTTATCCTATGTACCACTTTTTACCTCACGTTTTTGCCTATCTTGAGGCATCGTACCTGAAAGGGATTGACAACCCCTTTAACACATTGGGTTGCGAGTTTTTGTTATTTGTGTGCAGGTGATGTTTACATGGTGTGAGGAGGTTCTCCTACTGGTTCGATAACCTTGGTCTCATCTGTTGGAAATATGCCCTACAGGCAATAATAAAATGATTATTATTATATTTCCTAGTTCATGATAATTGTCTATTATTCATGCTATAATTGTATTAACCAGAAACCGTGATACATGTGTGAATACATAGACCACAACATGTCCCTAGTGAGCCTCTAGTTGACTAGCTCGTTGATCAACAGATGGTAATGGTTTCCTGACTATGGACATTGGATGTCATTGATAACGAGATCACATCATTAGGAGAATGATGTGATGGACAAGACCCAATCCTAAGCACAAGACAAGATCGTGTAATTCGTTTGCTAAAGATTTTCCAATGTCAAGTATCAGTTCCTTTGACCATGAGATTGTGTAACTCCCGGATACTGTAGGAGTGCTTTCGGTGTACCAAACGTCACAACGTAACTGGGTGACTATAAAGGTGCACTACAGGTATCTCCGAAAGTGTCTGTTGGGTTGGCACGAATCAAGACTGGAATTTGTCACTCCGTATGACGGAGAGGTATCTCAGGGCCCACTCAGTAATGCATCATCATAATGAGCTCAGTGTGACTAAGTGGTTAGTCATGGGATCATGCATTATGTAACGAGTAAAGTGACTTGTCGGTAATGAGATTGAACGAGGTATTGGGATATCGACGATCGAATCTCGGGCAAGTAACGTACCGATTGACAAAGGGAACTGCATACGGGATTACTTGAATCCTCGACATCGTTGTTCATCCGATGAGATCATCATGGAACATGTGGGAGACAACATGGGTATCCAGATCCCGATGTTGGTTATTGGCCGGGGAGCTGTCTCGGTCATGTCTGCTTGATTCCCGAACCCGTAGGGTCTACACACTTAAGGTTCGATTACACTAGGGTTATTAGGAAGACTTGTATGTTATTACCGAATGTTGTTCGGAGTCCCGGATGAGATCCCGGACGTAAGGAGGAGTTCCGGAATGGTCTGGAGGTGAAGATTTATATATGGGAAGTTGTCAAACGGTCATCGGAAAAGTTCGGAGGCATAGCGGTATTGTACTGGGGCCACCGGAGGGGTTCCGGGGGTCCATCGGGAGGGACCACCTCTCACGGAGGGCCTCATGGGCCGTAGAGGGAAGGGAACCATCCCTTGGAGGGCTGGGCGCCACCCCGCCTGATACGTCCATATTGCATCATGCTTTTATATCAATATTTATTGCATTATGGGCTGTTATTACACATTATATATCAATACTTATGGCTATTCTCTCTTATTTTATAAGTTTACCATGAAGAGGGGGAATGCCGGCAGCTGGAATTCTGGCTGGAAAAGGAGCAAACATTGGAAACCTATTCTGCACTGCTCCAAAAGACATGAAACTCCACGAAACCTATTTTTGGATTTAATAAGAATTATTGAGTGGAAGAAATACCTCAGGGGCCCCCACCCTGTCCAGGAGGGTGGGGGCGCGCCCACCCCTACTAGGCGTGCCCCCTGTCTCCTGGGCCCCCTGGTGGCCCCCCGGTGTCCATCTTCTGCTATATGAAGGGTTTTGTCCTGGAACAAATCGTGGGCAAGCTTATGAGACGAAACTCTGCCACCACGAGGCGGAACCTTGGCGGAACCAATCTAGAGCTCCAACAGAGCTGCTCTACCGGGGGTACTTCCCTCCGGGAGGGGGAAATCATCACCATCGTCATCACCAACGATCCTCCCACCGGGAGAGGGTCAATCTCCATCAACATCTTCACCAGCACCATCTCCTCTCAAACCCTAGTTCATCTCTTGTATCCAATCTTGTATCCAAAACCACAAATTGGTACCTTTGGGTTGCTAGTAGTGTTGATTACTCCTTGTAGTTGATACTTATTGGTTTACTTGGTGGAAGATCATATGTTCAGATCCTTAATGCATATTATTACACCTCTGATTATGAACATGAATATGCTTTGTGAGTAGTTATGTTTGTTCCTGAGGACATGGGTGCAGTCTTGCTATTAGTAGTCATGTGAATTTGGTATTCGTTCGATATTTTAATGAGAGTGTGTTGTCTTTCCTCTAGTGGTGTCATGTGAACGTCGACTACATGACACTTCACCATTATTTGGGCCTAGAGAAAGGCATTGGGAAGTAATAAGTAGATGATGGGTTGCTAGAGTAACAGAAGCTTAAACCCTAGTTTATGCGTTACTTCGTTAGGGGCTGATTTGGATCCATATGTTTAATACTGTGGTTAGGTTTACCTTACACTACAAGAAATATATTAATGCATGACGGATTTCCACTGACAGTTTTGAAAATCGTCATGAACGATCTAGTATAGCCCCACGAGCCCGCAAAAAGCCCGCCTAAAGCCCTAAACTTTTGCCCGTATAAAACCTAACCCTAACACACTTCCCGTCCCCAATCTCTTTCTCCATCCGCCGCCGCCACACATGGCCTCTCCTCATTCCCGTCCTCCGCCGCCACACCTTGCCTCCCCTCGTCCCCGTCCTCCGCCACCATGCCTCTCCTCGTCCCCGTCCTCCGCCTCCACGCCTCTCCTCGTCCCCGTCCTCCGCCACCACCTCCCTGCCTCCAACCGATTACGGCGGCCCGAGATCCATGGCGACGGCGGTTGCAGCGGCCCCATGGAAGCAGCGGCCAACGCTAGCCGCTGCGGCACGCCGGCTATGGATCTGACCAGGGGCCTCCCTCCTCCGTCTCCCACGCCACACAACTGCCTCGCCATTTGGAGATTCGGAGCATCAAGCATCGGACGAGGAGAGGACGACGACCCTGACCTGCGAGAGGCCCGAGCTCGACCACGCCGGCGACGATGATGCCCCGCATAAGGTCCCTCCCTACTTCCCCCTCGTCTCCTCTCCTTCATTCCTTCCTTCTTTCTCCCATTCCCAATCAATTTTTTTGATTTGATTCAGATCAACAGAAGCTCTCCGCCTCTCCAGTTCCACGGATGGACGACCGGGACCCCACGCTCGAGCCCGACAAGCTGGACGAGTTCGACATCGAGGTCGCCCACCCTGCGAACCATGATTTCCCACAGAACAAGGTTGACCTCTCGCTCTGTTTTTCTTTTCTTTCCCAGTGATTGCTCTCAAATTTTCTTGGATTGAACCTCATGCAGCAGATGTGGCCACTTCCTTTCCTGATACTCGCATGTTACAGCCAACGACATAGTAGCACTGATGGCCATTTCCTTGTTTTCTCACCATGGGAGCACTAGCAGTGTAGAATTCGTGAGATCTGCTAGTTAGTTAAGCAACTAGTACTTGTTTATTTTAGTAAGTAAACGCCCATGAGATGCTCCTGCTGGTTCCTTGCTATTCTGTGCATGCAGCAAGGATGTAATCGACAGTGGGGCAGGTGCTGATGCTATCCGCCTTTTCACTGAGAAGAGTACTATTGTATCTTATCTTTTTGCTGACCATTCAAATCTCATGACTCTTGATTTATCTCTATCGGATCTACTTAGCTGACCATTTTGTCTAAGTTACATTTGTGGCAGATAGTGTGGTGTGATGTTCCAACATGGATTGCGTACTTTAGTAGATAAAACTGTCATTTATTTTAGCATCAAGAATGATGCAGTTCGTACTTGTTTTATTTAGACTTTCCTGGATTCCTTAGTTTTGTATTTTTCTTGCTTCATGAAAGTAGCCATCATATGCTTTGTTTTGATATTGATTCGTCAATGCCTGAACACAGAGTTGTATTTATCGATATACCAGATTTGCATTTCGAGGATAAATTGTGATACATAAAACATATTTTTTTACTTTACTAGAATTTTGAACTTAGAACAGGCACTTGTCAATGGCAATAGTATTTTTTATGCCCAACGCCCTTGCAGCTATTCATATATCAGAAGCTCTGCATGTACCTTCCTTCTATTAACTTTTAATTAAATATTTTATATTTACAATAGAACATGTCTGGCTGTTTATTGTCAAGGCCTAATGTTGTTGTCCGGAAGGAACTCCATCTGGAATTTGATATTTCAGGCACTGGTCTTGTGTACGTTTCTTGATATCTATTACAGATCCAAAATATGTAAAGTTTCTCTATTGCTTGTCCATGTGGTTCCACTTCAGACTATTCAGAAGAATCTTGTGAGCAAAGTGCTATTTAGTGTTTAGTATTCAAAATTTCAGTTGTTGTATTTGTTTTTACTCATGTAGTTTTTATCTTCTATTGCCAACTTAAATAAAAGAAAGTGTAGCAGTTTATGCTTGTAATTTTCTTGCCAGGAAGTTATTACTAGATCTACTATCCCAATAATTTTTTATTTCCTGAATCTACACAAAAGGCCTACATCTAGACAAGTTGTAAAAAGAAAACTTTTTCCGCACTTTACTCTGTTTTACTTATTAGAAACTGGTGTAGTTTAGATATCTGTAGTGCCTGAAGCTTAGTCATCTTAAGACTTAAAATAGTTTAGCCATAGTTTGTATCTACACTTGTGCGGTTGTGCCTATCATCCATATTTGCCAAGCTGATAATTCTTTTCACTTATCCAGATTTGTCCACTTGCTGGCTAACTTGTTTTTTATGCCTTTGTTTAGTGCAGGTTCCAAGAAATCAGAGGCTCCTTTTTCAAACTGAATACACAGAGAAATCAGAGGCTACTTTTCCAGATCGGTTCCAAGAAAATGCAAAGTTTTGTAGTAATTTGTTTAGAGGCTCCTTTTTTAGATCGGTTCCAACAAACTGATGTAGTAATAATGGTTGCAATACTTGTTGAGCTATATATGTAAATATGTATTTTTGGTACCTGAACATTGCTGTGATTGTAATGAGTTTGGGATGTTCTGTGAAAATTAAATTTGATTTATGGCCTTGTTTGAATATTAGGTGTGAAATTTATAGATAACAAAAATATCTAATTGTTATCTCCACCTGATGTGGGTTAAGAAAAACACAAAAACAATTGTCTAGTAGTGTCCACGTAGGCTGCCACATCCTTCCAACTGGTATAAGCAAAAATCCAACATGGCGTACGTCCATGACGGCTTTGTTCCATCCCAGAAGATTGGGCCTGGGCGGGCTTGGCGCAGATCCATGACGGCCAAGAGCTGTCATGGAAGCTACCATACCAAATTATGATGCGATATACATGACGGATTTCAAATCCGTCATGGAAGGGCACCCATGACAGTTTTTCATTGATCGGTGACGGACTAGAACTGTCATGTATTAACAGGATTCTTGTAGTGTTAATACTTTTATTGTAGTTGCGGATGCTTGCAATAGGGGTTAATCAGAAGTGGGATGCTTGTCCAAGAAAGGACAGTACCCAAGCACCAGTCCACCCACATATCAAATTATCAAAGTACCGAATGTGAATCATATGAACGTGATGAAACTAGCTTGACGATAATTCCCATGTGTCCTCGGGAGCGCTTTTCTCATTATAAGAAATTGTCCGGGTTTATCCTTTGCTACAAAAAGGATTGGGCCATCTTGCTGCACCTTATTTACTTTTATTATTTATTACTTGCAACAATTTATCTTATCACAAAACAATCTATTACTTACAATTTCAGTGCTTGCAGAGAAAACCTTACTGAAAACCGCTTATCATTTCCTTCTGCTCCTCGTTGGGTTCGACACTCTTACTTATCGAAAGGACTACGATAGATCCCCTACACTTGTGGGTCATCAAGACTCTTTTCTGGCGCCGTTGCCGAGGAGTGTAGCGCTTTTGGTGTGTGGAACTTGGTAAGGAAACATTTATATAGTGTGCTGAAATTTTATGTTACTTGTTACTATGGGAACTAATCCTTTTAGGGGCTTGTTCGGGGCATCTTTGCCCTGACCAGTAGAGCAAAGAGTTGCTCCTCAACCTACTGAACCTACTGAAAATGTTCACATTGAAATTCCTTCAGGTATGATAGAGAAACTGCTAGCTAATCCATTTGCAGGATATGGAACATTGCATCCTGATTTACACCTTATCTTTGTGGGTGAAGTTTGTGGATTATTTAAGCTAGCAGGTATTCCTGATGACGTTGTTAAAAGGAAGGTCTTCCCTTTATCTTTGAAGGGAGATGCATTGACATGGTTTAGGCTATGTGATGATACGGGATCTTGGAATTATAAGCGACTGAAGTTGGAATTTCACCAGAAGTTCTATCCTATGCATCTTGTTCATCGTGATCGTAATTACATATATAATTTCTGGCCTCGCGAAGGAGAAAGCATCGCTCAAGCTTGGGGGAGGCTTCATTCAATGTTATATTCATGCCCCAATCACGAGCTCTCTAGAGAAATGATTATTCAAAAATTTTGTGCTCGGCTTTCTCTCAGTGATCTCACCATGCTCGATACTTCCTGTGCTGGTTCTTATATGCTGAGGACTATTGAATTCAAATGGGACTTATTGGAAAGAATTAAACGCAACTCTGAAGATTGGGGTTCCGACGATGGTAAGGAGTCAGGTATGACACCTAAGATTGATTGTGTTAAATCTTTTATGGATACCGACATTTTTCGTGGATTTAGCGCTAAATATGGACTTGACTCTGAGATAGTAGCTTCTTTTGTGAATCTTTTGATACTCACGTTGATCTCCCTAAGGAGAAGTGGTTTAAATATAATCCTCCCGTTGAAGTAAAGGTAGTTGCACCTATTAAAGTTGAAGAAAAGACTATTACTTATAGTGATCCTATTGTTCCTACTACTTATGTTGAGAAACCACCTTTTCCTGTTAGGATAAAGGATCATGCTAAAACTTCGACTGTTGTTCGTAAGAGTAATACTAGAACTTATACTCCTCCTGAGCAAATCAAAGTTGAACCTAGTATTGCTATGGTTAAATATCTCTTGGATGATAATTTAGATGGGCATGTCATTTACTTTTGTGGTGAAACTGCTAATATTGCCAAACCAGATGCTAATATACATAGACCCATTGTAGGCATGCCTATTATTTCTGTTAAAATAGGAGATCATTGTTATCACGGCTTATGTGATATGGGTGCTAGTGCTAGTGCAATACCCTATGAATTATATAAAGAAATTATGCATGACATAGCACGCGCTGAGTTAGAAGATATTGATGTTAGTATCAAGCTTGCTAATAGAGATACTATTTCACCAATTGGGATTGTTAGAGATGTTGAAGTCTTGTGTGGGAAGGTTAAATACCCTGCTGATTTTCTTGTTCTTACTTCCCCTCAAGATGACTTTTGTCCCATTATATTTGGTAGACCCTTCTTGAACACTGTTAAAGCTAAGATTGACTGCAAAAAGGATGTTGTTACGATTGGCTTGGATGATATGACTCATGAGTTTAATTTTGCTAAATTTCGTAGACAACCCCGTGATAAAGAATTACCTACTAAAGATGAAATAATTGGTCTTGCTTCTATTGACGTGCCTCCTACTGATCCGTTATAACAATATTTACTAGACCATTAAAATGATATGTTTATGAAAGAAAGAAGGGAAATGGATGAGGCATTCCTCAAACAAGAACCTATCCTGAAACATAACTTACCTATTGAAATTTTAGGGGATCCTCCTCCACCCAAGGGTGATCCCGTGTTTGAACTAAAACCATTACCTGATAATCTTAAATATGCTTATCTTGATGAAAAAAGATATATCATGTTATTATTAGTGCTAACCTTTCAGAGCAGGAAGAGGAAAGATTATTGAAAACTCTAAAGAAGCACCGTGCTGCTATTGGATATACTCTGGATGATCTTAAGGGCATTAGTCCTACTCTATGCCAACACAAAATTAAAGTGGAAAAAGATGCCAAACCAGTTAGAGATCCACAACAAAGATTAAATCCGAAGACGAAAGAAGTGGTAAGAAATGAGATATTGAAGCTCCTCGAGGCAGGTATAATTTATCCCGTTGCTGATAGTGAATGGGTAAGCCCTGTCCATTGTGTTCCTAAAAAGGGAGGTATTACTATTGTTCCTAATGATAAAGATGAATTGATTCCGCAAAGAATTATTACAGTTTATAGGATGGTAATTGATTTTCGTAAATTAAATAAAGCTACTAAGAAAGATCATTACCATTTACCTTTTATTGATCAAATGCTAGAAAGACAATCCAAACATACACATTTCTGTTTTCTAGATGGTTATTCTGGTTTCTCTCAAATACCTGTATCAGTGGAAGATCAATCAAAAACTACTTTTACTTGCCCTTTCGGTATTTTTGCTTATAGACGTGTGCCTTTTGGTTTATGTAATGCACCTGCTACCTTTCAAAGATGTATGATGGCTATATTCTCTGACTTTTGTGAAAATATTTGTGAAGTATTCAAGGATGATTTCTCCGTTTATGGATCTTCTTTTGATGATTGCTTAAGCAACCTAGATCTAGTTTTGCAGAGATGCGAAGACAGTAGTCTCGTCTTGAACTGGGAAAAGTGCCACTTTATGGTTAACGGAGGCATTGTCTTGGGGCACAAGATCTCCGAGAGAGGTATTGAAGTTGATAAAGCTAAAGTTGATGCTATTGAAAGTATGCCATGTCCCAAGGACATAAAAGGTATAAGAAGTTTCCTTGGTCAGGCCGGTTTTTATAGGAGGTTCATTAAGGACTTTTCTAAAATCTCTAGGCCTATGACTAATTTATTACAAAAAGATATTCCTTTTGTCTATGATGATGATTGTGTAGAAGCATTTGAAATACTTAAGAAAGCTTTGATCACTTCACCTATTGTTCAGCCACTGATACGTCTCCAACGTATCTATAATTTTTGATTATTCCATGCTATTATATTACCTGTTTTGGATGTTTATGGGCTTTATTTTATACATTATTATCATTTTTGGGACTAATCTACTAACCGGAGGCCCAGCCCGTATTGCTGTTTTTTTGCCTGTTTCAGTTTTTGAAGAAAAGGAATATCAAACGGAGTCCAAACGGAATAAAACCTTCGGAAGCGTGATTTTTGGAACAAACGAGATCTAGAGGACTTGGAGTGCAAGTCAAGAAGTAGCCGAGGCGGCCACAAGAGGGTAGGACGCGCCCCCCTATAAGGCGCGCCCACTGTCTCGTGGGCCCCTCGAGCGGCCACTTTCGGTGTCAAAACCGGCGGATCTCGGGTAGGTGGTCCCGATCTGTGTGTCTTAGGCTGATGGTAATAGGAAGCAAATGACGCAATGTTTACCCAGGTTCGGGCCCTCTCGATGGAGGTAAAACCCTACTTCCTGCTTGATTAATATTGAAGATATGTGTAGTACAAGAGTAGATCTACCACGAGATCGTAGAGGCTAAACCCTAAGAGCTAGCCTATGATGGTATGATTGTAATTGTGATCAGCCTTCTAAGGACCATCCTCCCCGGTTTAGATAGACACCGGAGAGGGCTGGGGTTTACATGGAGTCGGTTACAAGGAAGGAAATATAATATCCGGATCGCCAAGCTTGTCTTCCACGCAAAGGAGAGTCCCATCCGGACACGGGCCGAAGTCTTGAGTCTTGTATCTTCACGCTTCGATAGTCCGGACGAGGCATATAGTCCGACTGTTCGGACACCCCTTAATCCAGGAATCCCTCAGTAGCCCCTGAACCAGGCTTCAATGACGATGAGTCCGGCGCGCAGTCTTGTCTTCGGCTTGGCAAGGCGGATTCCTCCTTCAAATACTCCAAGGTTATTATCGAACACGTAGGCCGTGTCCGGATCTGCAAAATGATCTTCACATACCACCATAGAGAGAATGATACTTCGGCTGACAACTTTTAGAAGACGTGATATGCCATTACAGCTAGGTCATTATTCGAACCGTTTTTCCACAACCAACCACAGCGCGTATTGCGGGGCGGTTTCCTTGACAGTCTTGTCAAAGTAGAGATCATGTCCCCTTATCACGGGATTCTCATCAATACGGGTATGGGTAATCCAACCGCACCGCTAATCGCGGTGAGTGGGAGGTGAGCGGGTTCCACCAGGCAAGTGGGGAGGCGCAAAAATCTTTTACCATCCTTTATAAAGAGATAAGGTCTCTTCCTCTTTACCCACGCTTTCTCCTTCCGCTAACTCATTCCCCTCTGCTCGAGCCCTAAGGCCCATGCCTTCTTCTTTTCCATCGAAGAGAAGTTTTCCAAAGATGTCCGGATCCGGAGCAGGAGGCAGATGGATGGCCTCTATCGTCCGGGAGAAGGATATCAAGAAGCTCCTGGAAGCCGGGTATCTGGCCAAGAAGATTGGCCACCGTCTCCCACCAGCAGGACAGGTCGTCCCTACTCCGGAGCCTCACGAGAGAGTCGTGTTCCTTCCCCATTTTGTCCGCGGGCTCGGGTTTCCCCTTCACCCATTTGTCCGTGGAGTTATGTATTACTATGGGATTGATTTTCATGATCTTTCCGCCAACTCTTTTCTCAATATCTTGATGTTCATCGTCGTGTGTGAGGCCTTTCTCCGGATTCTACCTCACTTCGGCCTGTGGCTGAAGATTTTCAATGTGAAGCCCAAGGTGGTAAGTGGCGAACACGCCAAGTGCGGCGGTGCCATGGTGAGCAAGATGCCCAAGGTCGTTTGGCTGAAGGGCACTTTCAACGACTCCGTCAAGGAGTGGCAGCAGCAGTGGTTTTATATCACCGAACCATGCAGCAAAAAGTGGGTTGCAGCTCCTGAGTTCAGATCCGGAGCTCCACTATGGCTCACGTCCTCGCCCAAGAAGGGCCCGAATTGGTCTTCGTCCGATGAGCTATCACTGCTCCAGACGCGCGTTCGGAGCGCGGTTGACAAGGATGTCAAACTCGTCGACGTAGTCTAGGTGATGCTAGTTCGCCTGGTTCTACCTTTTCAGCGTCGAGCTTGCACTTTGTGGGAGTTCGACCCAACCAAGCACCAGACCCTTCAGGAGCTCTATGACTCCTCCCAAGAGGATATCTGGAAGGTGCTCTTCAAGTCCAGAAAATCATGGCCGGACTCCTCCGAGGATCGGGGGTATCAATTATCCCATTCTCCAAGCCTAGTAAGTTACACTCACGCCTTGTCCATCCATGCTTTAGTTGGCATGTCATGAGGGAGACATTTTAATCGTGTTTCATCGTGACCTCAGGGATGGATTAAGAAGGTGGAGCGGATGCATTGTCCGGCCCCACTGCCGGAGGAACCGGCCGGACCTCTTCTAACAAAGATGTTGGTCCTCACGCCTTACAAGGTGCAAAAGAAGGAGGACTCCAAGAAGGTCAAGAAGACCCGGAGTGGCCTCCTTTGCTGCGAGACTTCGGATGCCAAATCCGAAGACTCCAGCGACGCTCCTTCTTCCGAAGACGAAGAGGCGGAAGCAGAGGAGGGCGAGCCTCACTCTGTAGGTGGGAAGAAGCGCGCGGCTTCCCCGTCCCTGGAGGCCGAATCGCCCAAGAGGGGGAGAGGTTCCCATCGAGAGGCATCCACCTCGGCTGCCGACAGCGGCCCAGAGTGGGATCCCAGAGCCCAGCCCCTGGAAATATCGTACGTAACCGAATCCCGAATGCGCCTATGCATTCAGGGTCGTCTGAGTATAGTAGTTTTAACTGTTGCCATATCTCGTACAGCCCGGCGAGATCTCCTGTTGGACAGTCATCATCGGAGGATTCGTTGAGTTCGGATGCTGTGGCGAGTGAGACGCCTCCGGAGGCTCTTTTTCCGGTGTCCAGGCGCGACACCGAGGTGTCGTCTCGAGGAGACCCCGAGCCGGATAAGGTCATGGAGACCTCTATGGCTCCAGGATCGGGCGAGCGGCCATCCTTCAAGGAGGGAGGTTTGCCTACTCCACCGGCAACCTCTGTCTACGCAGAGCTGTCGGGCGGTCTATCAACAACGTTGAAGAACGCGTCTATCATCAATGAACATCGGACCCTCATGGGTGCGGTGGTTGGAAAGATTCAATCTGCCGAAAGCGGGCTGAATGAGTCCTGCCTCGGCCTTATAAAGGCTTTTGAGGTATGGTTTCTAAGGAAACTTTGAGGAATCATCATAATATGAGTAGTAGCCCCTGTTAAACTGTCCGGCGCAAGATAGAGAGCCGGGCAGGGGATCAACTCCTCTTTTCGTGTGAACCCTTGTTAGTGACGTGTATCTCTTTGTTTCAAAACAGGCGTCTGCGGAGAAGACGACCGCATATTAGGCCGAAGTGTCCGTACTGAAGCAGAGCCTGGCACGGGCCGAGGAAGAACTTGGCCGTGTGAGGAAGCAATTAAAGGAGAAGCAAGGTATGTTTAAACATTGTCTTGCATTAGGCACGAATGAGTAATTGTGCCTATTGAAAAGTATTTGAGTTGTAGGCCCTAGGAGCGAGTGCTGAATATGAGGCACTGAAGAAGGCGGTGGCTGATGCCAACGAGAAAGCTGCCGCCGAACAGGCGCTTCGTGAAAAACACGAGGCCATGGTCATTATAGCTGAACGAGAGCTCTAGGAGGTTGTGATGAAAAGCGAGAGCTTGGAGTATAGTCTTGTAGGGAAAGAATCCGAACTTGCCCAAGCTCTCCAAGCCGTGGAAGATTCTCGGGGAGAAGCCCGAGGTGCTATACGGGAAATTCAAGAGGCCCGGAAAGTTGCGGCTGGTAAGGCATGGTGTATTCATGGCCATAATTATATGATAATGGGGAGAACTCTAAGCGACAAGCTGAATTCTTTGATTTTACAGGGGTGTTTGTGGATCTTCCTCGTAGCATATCAGGCGCTGCCCAATTCTACCGTACCGAGGACGGGAAGTCTGCGGAGAGGAGCTTCTGGTCGCAGTATTTGGCGCCGAACTATCCGGTGCCTTTTATCGATCAGCTGAAGCAGCTGGTCGAACTGCACCAGGCGGCCGAACTAGCCATGAAGGACTTGGTTGTCCGGTTGTGGCCTGCGAAGCCAATTCCGAGCAGTCACTTCAGACTCGTGAAGCGGATTGTGGGCGCCTGTCCTCGGCTTGATGCTATCAAGCGATCAGTCTGTATAGAAGGTGCGCGCATGGCATTTGCCTGTGCAAAGGTGCATTGGGGCAAGCTTGATGCGGAAAAGCTGATGAATGAGGGGCCGCCGGAGGGTAAGGAGCATCGCAAGCCCGAACTGTACTATGAAGGTGTACTGAAGGGG
Organism: Triticum dicoccoides; assembly: GCF_002162155.2. Taxonomy (NCBI): domain Eukaryota; kingdom Viridiplantae; phylum Streptophyta; class Magnoliopsida; order Poales; family Poaceae; genus Triticum; species Triticum dicoccoides. Next base: position 729,987,865 of record NC_041386.1, read on the forward strand.
GCCCGCCTTGCGGCGGAGAAGTGTACAAATGACATTATGTTTCCCTGAGGGCATTCATGTCAATATTTGTAATATGGGATAATGGCGCTTTTATTATATATCGATTGTTTTGTTTGAACATTTGTTCTTCCTGTGCGGCCGTTTATTGTATCTAAATTCTGAGAGTTGGCCAGTCGTCGGCTTCAGCCCCCACGTAAGAAATACGGGGGTGTTCGGGATATATTTGAACACTCTTTATCCCATGGTCGGGTCCTTTGAAGGAGGTGTTTCTCACCACGAACCAGGCAATCAGACTATATGACTTTACTACTCTCACTTAGCCATAGGAATTCGAGTATGGTCGGCGCAGCCCCTAGTGTTCGGAAGGCCGGACTAGGGGCTCTATTGGCGCCTGATCGGAAGACTGATCCGTCACAATCTGCATTGATAGTGGCGTTATGCGCAATAAATCTTTAAGGATTTTGCAACCTCTCGAACAGCTGACCAGCTCTCGCTGCATCATGACAGTCAGTTTTCGGCTTTCTCTACTGGGGTGCTCGTCCGGCTGAATCGGGACACAATCGCAGTAGTTCTCCCAGCGCTACCTTTGCCGACGGAACGGAACATAAGGTACCAAAACATGGGAGCCTGGAAAACCCAACCAATGACCCAAGACATGATTCAGAGCTGATGCATATAGTGCTATAAGTTCGGGGTGCCGAGCGACCAAGAAGGTGGTCGGACTTTATTGTCGTATTATGAAGCTCCTGGCACAACCGGGCGTAACACGGAGTGTGGCTGCCGTTTTGTGTCAAAGAGGCGTCGATGATAAGCGATGGCTGGTACGTGTTATTTAAGTCTACGCATTGTAGTAGGATGATATGTCTATGCATATGAGTGCGATTGATGATTATGAAAAAGAGATGGTTTTTGGCAGAACCTGCGATGGCCGGACTGGAGGGGGCTGTGAATTGATTGAAAGTGAATTCGAACTGCCTTCTACCTGCATGGTCCTGTCCTTATGTGTCCGGGCTGATTCCACGCCGCCAATCCTATTCTGCAAGTTAGTTTGTGAGGGTGAATGCTCGAAGGCAGCCAAACGTCCTCTTGTGGTTGGTCTAAGGGTTCCTGATCGGACCCTGGTGACCCCAGCCGATATACCATGAAGCAGCGCCGGACTCCTCAGTTGGTGTCCGGATAGTTGGCCGTTATATCAAAATTTTGATAGGTATGCACGACTTGCTACTTCGGCAGCTGTATGATTTCCACTCTAAGGGCGGGGTTCGGCCTTGCACGTGGGTGTGAGTATATCACCAGCGTTGGCCTACTGGTTTGCCACGTGGAATCTAGTCAACGTGGTTCATCCCGTTGGCACACGGTGGGTTACCGTATGAGGGGGATGCGCCGATGGCATGACATTTTTTGGTTATTTGAGAACAACCATTAGAGCGGTGGGCCAATGAACTTGGCCTTTGCACCGGACACCTTATAGAAGGTGTTTATTTGTAGATTCATACCCGCGTGGGCTTTATGTGTTATGGAGCCCCTGGACTACTAGGTTTGGGGCTATGGCAATTGAATTGTTGTGGTTTGTATGATAGGGGGCGATCGGCCGTACTGTTGTGCTCTGGGGGGGGGGTCTCTTTACTAAACGCCTCCATTCATTGTTTCTGGCACACGACCGGTCGCTTTGTTTTGAGGATCCGGCATTCTCTATTGGTATGCTTTGCCATCCTTCTAGGAGTACCATGAATTTCACATGGTCGATCAAGTATGTGGCTTGGGCCGAATAGGCTCGAGTTGTTCTGTGTCTATTGACCGGACTGGGAGTTGCTGGACTTGACGCCAGCTTCCCTGACTTGATGTTTATTACCAGTGCGCCGAGGCTTTAGGATGCCTCTTCGTGTATCCTTCTTATTGTCTTGGACCGTAGTGGTGTGTGGACGTTGGGTTGTGTGCCTTTGGTTCTCCTGCTTAGGTTGAGGTAGCCAGTCGTGCCACGTATGCCCTTTGTTAGGGTGGTCGAATCCGTACTTTTCGGTGGCCAGGATCTTGGTCCACCTATCCGCTAGCAAATTTTGGCCAGCTTTAAGCTGTTCTTGCTTCCTTTGCAGACTCCTTGCCGTGGCTATGAGCCGTCGCTTGACGCGAACTTGTTCCGCTGGATCTTCAGGCACGCCGAATTCGTCATTGCCGAGGCTTACCTCATCTCGGAAGGGGGGTGTATAGTTGTCCCTCTCCAAGTATCCCATCATGGCCGGTCCGGCCTGCTTGAAGGTAGGGTGATCAGGGCTGTATTCCTCTTCGGCACCATCCGGATTGCTTCTATATCCAGGGCCGGTATTGATGTGGTGGGGCTTGGAGCGGCGCCGAAGACGCCCATGCTTTGCTTTTTCTCCTGAGGGGTTATCCTCTGCTGCCTCGTCGCCATTTGTTTCCTCCGAAGTGTCCACCATATATGTATCGTATAAAGAGGCGGCTATCCACTGCCCTGTGGGCGGTGGCTCCTGTGTTTCTCTTGCATCGTCATCCATACCGTCGATGTCTTCAGAGTCAAAGTCAAGCATGTCGGTTAAATCATCGACCGTGGCAATGAAGTGGGTGGTGGGTGGGCAGCAAATTCCTTCGTCGCATGCTTCCCAATCAAGCCGAACATAGTTCGACCCAGAGCCTCCTGACAAAGAGAGAGACTTTAACGAGTTTAGCATGTCGCCAAAGGGCGAGTGCTGAAAGATGTCCGCAGCGGTAAACTCCATTACCGGAGCCCAACCTGGCTCGAGGATATGCGGATCAGAACCAACAACTGGATACGAGTCTGGGGGCCCAGGGTTACAGGCCTCCACAGAGGTGAGACCTGTGTTCGGCTCCACCACCGATGAGTATGCGGCCTGCGGGACGGGGTCTAGCCCTCCATCCTTGGGCAACGCAACCTGTTTCGGATTTAGATCTGGGGCTATTGCAGGGATGATATTCCGATCATTGTCCGACAGCAGGTCTAGGCCGTGCCCGTCGTGACTGTCCGGCGCTCCTGGCACAGGGCTGAATCCGTCAAAGATCAAGTCTCCGCGAATATCCGCCATGTAGTTCAGGTTTCCGAACCTGATCTGGTGGCCAGGGGCGTAGCTGTCGATCTGCTCCAGATTACCAAGCGAATTGGCCCGGAGTGCGAAGCCGCCGAACACAAAGATCTGTCTGGGTAGAAAAGTCTCGCCCTGGATGGTGTTGTTGGCGATTGAAGGCGCCATCAATCCTTGAAGCAACGACACAGAGGAACTCTCAATGAAAGCACCAATGTCGGTGTCAAAACCGGCGGATCTCGGGTAGGGGGTCCCGATCTGTGCATCTTAGGCTGATGGTAACAGGAAGCAAGGGACACAATGTTTACCCAGGTTAGGGCCCTCTCGATGGAGGTAAAACCCTACTTCCTGCTTGATTAATATTGAAGATATGAGTAGTAAACGAGTAGATCTACCACGAGATCATAGAGGCTAAACCCTAAGAGCTAGCCTATGATGGTATGCTTGTAATTGTGATCGGCCTTCTAAGGACCATCCTCCCCAGTTTATATAGACACCAGAGAGGGCTAGGGTTTACATGGAGTCGGTTGCAAGGAAGGAAATATAATATCCGGATCGCCAAGCTTGTCTTCTACGCAAAGGAGAGTCCCATCCGGACACGGACGGAAGTCTTGAGTCTTATATCTTCACGCTTCGATAGTCCGGACGATGCATATAGTCCGGCTGTCTGGATACCCCCTAATCCAGGACTCACTCAGCCACCGACGTACTTCTTCCTCCTATATAAGCCTACATACCCCAAAAACATCCAGGGAGAAACCGAAACACAATTTCCACCACCGTAACCTTCTATATCCGCGAGATCCCATCTTGGAGCCATCGACGGCGTTCTGCCAGAGGGGGATTCCAGCACGGAGGGCTTCTACATCAACACCATAGCCCCTCCTATGAGTTGTGAGTAGTTTACCATAGACCTTCGGGTCCATAGTTATTAGCTAGTTGGCTTCTTCTCTCTTTTTGGATCTCAATACAATGTTCTCCCCCTCTCTTGTGGAGATCTATTCAATGTAATCTCTTTTTGTAATGTGTTTGTCGAGATCCGGTGAATTGTGGGTTTATGATCAAGTTTATCTATGGATAATAATTGAATCTTCTCTGAATTCTTTTATATGATTGAGTTATCTTTGCAAGTCTCTTCGAATTATCGGTTTGGTTTGGCCTACTAGATTGATCTTTCTTGCCATGGGAGAAGTGCTTAGCTTTGGGTTCAATCTTGCGGTGTTCTTACCTAGTGACAGAAAGGGTTGCAAGACACGTGTTGCCATCGAGGATAAAAAGATGGGGTTTATATCATATTGCTTGAGTTTATCCCTCTACATCATGTGATCTTGCTTAATGCGTTACTCTGTTCTTATGAACCTAATACTCTAGATGCATGCTGGATAGCGGTCAATGTGCGGAGTAATAGTAGTAGATGCGTGGCAAGAGTCGGTCTACTTATTGCGGAGGTGATGCCTATATACATGATGATGCCTAGATAACGTCATAATTATTTGCTTTTCTATCAATTGCTCGACAGTAATTTGTTCACCCACCGTAATACTTATGCTCTCGAGAGAAGCCACTAGTGAAACCTATGGCCCCCGGGCCTATCTCTTATCATATTTGCTTCCAATCTACTTTTATTTGCATCTTTATTTTCTGCATCTATATTATAAAATACCAAAAATATATTTATCTTATCATATTATCATATCCCACTTTCCCAAGTGGCCGTGAAGGCATTGACAACCCCTTTATCGCGTTGGTTGCGAGTTCTTTGTTTGTTTGTGTAGGTTCATGGGACTTGTTGAGGAGCCTCCTACTGGATTGATACCTTGGTTCTCAAAAACTGAGGGAAATACTTACGCTACTATGTTGCATCACCCTTTCCTCTTCAAGGAAAACCAACACAAGCTCAAGACATAGCAACTAGGATTTCTGGCGCCATTGCCGGGGAGGTCTTCGCTCAAGTCAAGACATACCAAGTACCCATCACAAACTCATCTCCCTCGCATTTACATTATTTGCCATTTTCCTCTCGTTTTCCTCTCCCCCACTTCATCCTTGCCGTTTTATTCGCCCTCTTTTTCCCAATCTCCTCTCTTTTCCGCTTGTCGTTTTCTGTTTGCTTGTGTGTTGGATTACTTGTTGCCATGGCGCAAGATAATACCAAATTGTGTGATTTCTCGAATACCAATAATAATGATTTCCTTAGTACTCCGATTTCTCCTCTTAATGATGTTGAGTCTTATGAAATCAATACCGCTTTGCTGAATCTTGTTATGAAAGATCAATTCGCCGGCCTTCCTAGTGAAGATGCCGCTACTCATCTAAACAACTTTGTTGACTTGTGTGATATGCAAAAGAAGAAAGATACGGATAATGATATTGTTAAATTGAAACTATTTCCATTTTCGCTTAGAGATCGTGCTAAAGTTTGGTTTTCATCTTTGCCTAAAAATAGTATTGATTCTTGGAACAAGTGCAAATATGCTTTTATCTCTAAGTATTTTCCTCCCGCTAAGATCATCACTATTAGGAACTATATTATGAATTTTAAACAACTTGATCATGAGCATGTTGCCCAATCTTGGGAAAGAATGAAATTGATGATTCGCAATTGCCCTACTCATGGTTTGAATTTATGGATGATCATACAAAAAATTTATGCCGGTTTGAACTTTGCTTCTATAAACATTTTAGATTCGGCCGCTGGAGGCACATTTATGGAAATCACTTTAGGAGATGCTACAAAACTTCTTGATAATATTATGGTTAATTATTCTCAATGGCATACCGAACGATCTACTAGTAAAAAGGTGCATGCTATAGAAGAAATTAATGTTTTGAGTGGAAAGATGGATGAGCTTATGAGATTGTTTAAGAGTTCTTCTATTGATCCAAATGACATGCCTTTATCTACATTGATTGAGAATAATAATTAATCTATGGATGTGAATTTTGTTGGTAGGAATAGTTTTGGAAACAATGCTTATAGAGGAAACTTTAATTCTAGACCGTTCCCTAGCAATTCCTCTAATAATTATGGAAATTCCTACAATAATTCTTATGGTAATTTTAATAATATGCCCTCTGATTTTGAAAATAGTGTGAAAGAATTTATGATTTCTCAAAAGAATTTTAATGCTTTGCTTGAAGAAAAATTGCTCAAAGTTGATGATTTGGCTAGGAACGTTGATAAACTTTCACTTGATGTTGATTCTCTCAAACACAGATCTTCTCCTCCTAAGCATGATATCAATGAGTCTCTCAAAGCAATGAGAATTTCCATTGACGAGTGCAAGGAAAGAACCGCTAGATTGCATGCTAAGAAAGATAGCTTTATAAAAGCCTGTTCTTCTAGTTCCCATGAAAATAATGATGGAGATCTTAAAGTTATTGATGTGTCCCCTATTAGATCTTTGTTTTGTAATATGGATCTTGAAAATAATGGGCATAGAGATGAGTCAACTTTATTTAGAAGGCGTCCCAAGAATTGGGAGTCTTTAGATCTTGATGCTAAATTTGGTAAAAGTGGGATTGGAGAGGTCATGACTTTAAATAGTATTGAACCCACTATCTCGGATTTCAAGGAATTTTATTATGATAATTGTTCTTTAGAAAGTTGTATTTCCTTGTTGCAATCCGTTGTTAATTCTCCACATGCTTATAGTCAAAATAAAGCTTTTACCAAACATATCGTTGATGCCTTGATGCAATCTTTTGATGAAAAACTTAATTTGGAAGTTTCTATACCTAGAAAACTAAATGATGAGTGGGAACCTACTATAAATATTAAAATTAAAGATCATGAGTGTTTTGCTTTGTGTGATTTGGGTGCTAGTGTTTCCACGATTCTGAAAACTTTATGTGATATTCTAGGTTTCCATGATCTTGACGATTGTTCTTTAAATTTGCATCTTGCGGATTCCACCATTAAAAAGCCAATAGGAAGGATCAATAATGTCCTTATCATTGCAAATAGAAATTTTGTGCCCGTTGATTTTATCGTCCTTGATATAGATTGCAACCTTTCTTGCCCTATTATTCTTGGTAGACCTTTCCATAGAATGATTGGTGCGATTATTGATATGAAGGAAGGGAATATTAGATTCCAATTTCCATTAAATAAAGGCATGGAGCACTTTCCAAGAAAGAAAGTCAAATTACCTTATGAATCTATCATGCGAGCTACTTATGAACCAAGTGCCAAAGATGGCACTACTTAGATCTATCTTCGCTTTTATGCCTAGCTAGGGGCGTTAAACGATAGCGCTAGTTGGGAGGCAACCCAATTTTCTTTATGTTTCTTGTTTAAGTTCCTGTTTAGTAATAAATTTTGTTTCTACTTTCTGTTTAGATGTGTTTCATGTTTTATTTAGTGTTTGTGCCAAGTAGAACCTATAGGATAACCTATGATCTGAGTTGATTTGATTCTGCTGAACAACAGAAACTTTGCACTCACGAGAAAAAAAATCAATAAATCACAGGAACGAGATTTTGCATTGATTCTTTTTGCTGCTGTTCAATAAACAAATTTTTTAAGACTTCCTATTTTGGTAGGATTTTTGAGGTTCCAGAAGTTTGCGTTAGTTAGAGATTGCTACAGACTGTTTTGTTTTTGACATATTCTGTTTTTCGTGTGTTGTTTGCTTATTTTGATGCATCTATGGATAGTATGTAAGGGTATGAACCATAGAGAACTTGGAATACAGTAGGTTTAACACCAATATAAATAAAGAATGAGTTCATTATAGTACCTTATGTGGTGGTTTTGTTTTCTTTCACTAATGGAGCTTATGAGATTTCCTGTTGAGTTTTGTGTTGTGAAGTTTTCAAGTTTTGGGTAAAGATTTGATGGACTATGGAATAAAGGGTGGAAAAAGCCTAAGCTTGGGGATGCCCAAAGCACCCCAATATATTCAATAATAGCCAAAAGCCTAAGCTTGGGGATGCCCCCGGAAGGCATCCCCTCTTTCGTCTTTGTTCATTGGTAACTTTACTTGGAGCTATATTTTTATTTGCTACATGATATGTGTTTTGCTTGGAGAGTCATGTATTATATTAGTCTTTGCTTGTTAGTTTACCACAATCATCCTTGTTGTAACACACCTTTTGGGCGAATCCTCTTTGATTGAAATTTATTAGAATACTCTATGTGCTTCACTTATATCTTTTGAGCTAGATAGTTTTTGCTCCAGTACTTCACTTATATCTTTTAGAGCACGGCGGTGGATTAATTTTGAAGAAATTGTTGATCTCTCATGCTCCACTTATATTATTTTGAGAGTCTTTTAGAACAGCATGGCATTTTCTATGGTTATAAATTGGTCCTAGAATGATGAGCATCCAAGTTGGGTATAATAAAAACTATCATAGGAAGTGAATTGGATGTTATGATCAACTTGATACTTGATGATTGTTTTGAGATAGGGAGGTAGTGATATTAAAGTCATGCTAGTTGGGTGATTATGAATTTAAAGAATGCTTGTGTTGAAGTTAGCAAGTCCCGTAGCATGCACGTATGGTTAAAGTTGTGTAACAAATTTGAAGCATGAAGTGTACCTGGCTTGTGCATCCTTATGAGTGGCGGTCGGGGACGAGCGATGGTCTTTTCCTACCAATCTATCCCCATAGGAGCATGCACATAGTGCTTGGTTTTTGATGACTTCTAAATTTTTGCAATAAGAATATGAGTTCTTATGACTAATGTTGAGTCCATGGATTATACGCACTTTTACCTTTCCATCATTGCTAGCCTCTTTGGTACCGTGCATTGCCCTTTCTCTACTTGAGAGTTGGTGCAAACTTCGCCGGTGCATCCAAACCCCGTGATATGATACTCTCTATCACACATAAACCTCCTTATATCTTCCTCAAAACAGCCACCATACCTACCTATTTATGGCATTTCCATAGCCATTCTGAGATATATTGCCATGCAATTTTGCACCGTTCCGTTCATCATCATGACATACATTAATTTTGTCATATTGCCATTGCATGATCATGTAGTTGACATCGTATTTGTGGCAAAGCCACCATGCATAATTTTTCATACATGTCACTCTTGATTCATTGCACCATCCCGGTACACCGCCGGAGGCATTCATATAGAGTCATATCTTGTTCTAGTTTCGAGTTGTAATTTATGTGTTGTAATCAATAAAAGTGTGATTATCATCATTATTAGAGCATTGCCCAAAAAGAAAAAAAGGAAAGGCCAAAAGGAAAAAAAAGAAAAAGAAAAAAAAGAGAAAGAAAAAAAAAGAAAAAAAAAAGAAAAAAAGAGAAAAAAAGGAAAATAAATAAAGGGGCAATGCTACTATCTCTTTTTCCACACTTGTGCTTCAAAGTAGCACCTTGTTCTTCATGTAGGGAGTCTCATGTGTTGTCACTTTCATATACTAGTGGAAATTTTTCGTTATAGAACTTGGCTTGTATATTCCTACAACGGGCTTCCTCAAATGCCCTAGGTCTTCGTGAGCAAGCAAGTTGGATGCACACCCACTAGTTTTCTTTTGTTGAGCTTTCATTCATAGCTCTAGTGCATCTGTTGCATGGCAATCCCTACTCCTCATGTTGACATCAATTGATGGGCATTCCTTTGATTATCCATAGCCCGTTGATTATCCTCGTAAATGTGAGAATTTCTCCTTTTTTGTCTTCTCCACACAACCCCCAATCATTATTCTATTCCACCCATAGTGTTATATCCATGGCTCACGCTCATGTATTGCGTGAAGGTTGAAAAAGTTTGAGATTATTTAAGTACGAAACAATTGCTTGGCTTGTCATCGGGGGTATAGAAGTTGGGAACATCTTTGTTTGACAAAAATGAAGCATAGCCTAACTATATGATTTTGTAGGGATGAACTTTCTTTAGCCATGTTATTTTGAGAAGACATGATTGCTTCTATTAGTATGCTTGAAGTATTACTATTTCTTTTGTCAATATGAACTTTTATTTTGAATCATTTGGATCTGAACTTTCATGCCACAATAAAGAAAATTACATTGAGAATTATGCTAGGTAGCATTCCACATCAAAAAATTTGTTTTTATCATTTACCTACTCGAGGACGGGCAGGAATTAAGCTTGGGGATGCTTGATACGTCTCCAACCTATCTATAATTTTTGATTGTTCCATGCTATTATATTACCTATTTTGGATGTTTATGGGTTTTATTTTATACATTATTATCATTTTTGGGACTAACCTACTAACCGGAGGCCTAGCCCGTATTGCTGTTTTTTTGCCTATTTCAGTATTTCGAAGAAAAGGAATATCAAACGGAGTCCAAACGGAATAAAACCTTCGGAAGCGTGATTTTTGGAACGAACGAGATCCAGAGGACTTGGAGTGCAAGTCAAGAAACAGCCGAGGCGGCCACGAGAGGGTAGGGCGCGCCCCCCCTATAGGGCTTGCCCCCCTGTCTCGTGGGCCCCTCGGGCGGCCACCGACGTACTTCTTCCTCCTATATAAGCCTACATACCCCGAAAACATCCAGGGAGCAACCGAAACACAATTTCCACCACCGTAACCTTCTATATCCGCGAGATCCCATCTTGGAGTCGTCGTCGGTGTTCTGCCGGAGGGGGATTCCACCATGGAGGGCTTCTACATCAACACCATAGCCCCTCCGATGAGTTGTGAGTAGTTTACCACAGACCTTTGGGGGTCCATAGTTATTAGCTAGTTGGCTTCTTCTCCCTTTTTGGATCTCAATACAATATTCTCACCCTCTCTTGTGGAGATCTATTTGATGTAATCTCTTTTTGTGGTGTGTTTGTCGAGATCCAATGAATTGTGGGTTTATGATCAAGTTTATCTATGGATAATAACTGAATCTTCTCTGAATTCTTTTATATGATTGAGTTATCTTTGCAAGTCTATTCGAATTATCGGCTTGGTTTGGCCTACTAGATTGATCTTTCTTGCCATGGGAGAAGTGCTTAGCTTTGGGTTCAATCTTGCGGTGTTCTTACCCAGTGACAGAAAGGGTTGCAAGACACGTATTGTATTGTTACCATCGAGGATAAAAAGATGGGGTTTATATCATATTGCTTGAGTTTATCCCTCTACATCATGTCATCTTGCTTAATGCGTTACTCTGTTCTTATGAAGTTAATACTCTAGATGCATGTTGGATAGTGGTCGATGTGTGGAGTAATAGTAGTAGATGCAGGCAGGAGTCGGTCTACTTGTTGCGGACGTGATGCCTATATACATGATCATGCCTGGATAATGTCATAATTATTCGCTTTTCTATCAATTGCTCGACAGTAATTTGTTCACCCACCATAATACTTATGCTCTCGAGAGAAGCCACTAGTGAAACCAATGGCCCCCCGGTTCTATCTCTTATCATATTTGCTTCCAATCTACTTTTATTTGCATCTTAATTTTCTGCATCTATATTATAAAATACCAAAAATATATTTATCTTATCATATTATCTCTATCAGATCTCACTTTCGCAAGTGGCCGTGAAGGGATTGACAACCCCTTTATCGCGTTGGTTGCGAGTTCTTTGTTAGTTTGTGTAGGTTCGTGGGACTTGTTGAGGAGCCTCCTACTGGATTGATACCTTGGTTCTCAAAAACCGAGGGAAATACTTACGCTACTGTGTTGCATCACCCTTTCCTCTTCAAGGAAAACCAACGCAAGCTCAAGACGTAGCAGCCACCTGATTCGAATTTACCTTTTGAAATTATGTGTGATGCTAGTGATTATGCTGTAGGTGTTGTTCTAGGGCAAAGAGTTGATAAGAAATTGAATGGTATCCAGTATTCTAGTAAGACTCTTGAACTGCCCAGAGAAATTATGTGACTACCGAAAAAGAATTCTTAGCAGTTGTGTTTGCATGTGATAAGTTTAGACCTTATATTGTTGATTCCAAAGTTACTATCCACACTGATCATGCTGCTATTAAATATCTTATGGAAAAGAAAGATGCTAAGCCTAGACTCATTAGATGGGTTCTCTTGCTCCAAGAATTTGACCTGCATATTATTGATAGAAAGGGAGTTGAGAACCCCGTTGCAGATAACTTATCTAGGTTAGAGAATGTTCTTGATGACCCACTACCTATTGACGATACCTTTCCTGATGAACAATTAGTGGTCGTTAATGCTTCTCATACTGCTCCTTGGTATGCTGATTATGCTAATTACATTGTTGCTAAATTTATACCACCTAGTTTCACATACCAGCAAAAGAAAAAGTTCTTTTATGATTTAAGACATTACTTTTGGGATGACCCACACCTTTATAAAGAAGGACTAGATGGTGTTATTATACGTTGTGTACCTGAGCATGAACAGGAACAGATCCTATGCAAGGGTCACTCTGAATCATATGGCGAACACCGCGCTGGAGACAGAACTGCACATAAGGTATTGCAATCCGGTTTTTATTGGCCTACTTTCTTCAAAGATGCCCGTAAGTTTGTTTTATCTTGTGATGAATGTCAAAGAATTGGTAATATTAGTAGACGTCAAGAAATGCCTATGAATTATTCTCTTGTTATTGAACCATTTGACATTTGGGGCTTTGATTATATGGGACCTTTTCCTGCCTCTAATGGTTATACACATATTTTAGTTGATGTTGATTACGTTACTAAGTGGGTAGAAGCTATTCCAACTAGTAGTGCTGATCATAACACTTCTATTAAAATGCTTAAAGAAGTTATTTTTCCGAGGTTTGGAGTCCCTAGATATCTTATGACTGATGGTGGTTCACATTTTATTCATGGTGCTTTCCGTAAGATGCTTGCTAAGTATGATGTTAATCATAGAATGACATATCCTTATCACCCACAGTCTAGTGGTCAGGTAGAGTTGAGCAATAGAGAACTCAAATTAATTTTGCAAAAGACTGTGAATAGATCTAGAAAGAATTGGTCCAAGAAACTTGATGATGCATTATGGGCCTATAGAACTGCATACTAAAATCCTATGGGCATGTCTCCGTATAAGATGGTTTATGGAAAAGCTTGTCATTTACCTCTAGAACTTGAACATAAAGCATAAGGGGCTATAAAAGAGCTCAACTATGACTTCAAACTTGCCGGTGAGAAGAGGTTGTTTGATATTAGCTCACTTGATGAATGGAGAACCCAAGCCTATGAGAATGCCAAACTATTCAAAGAAAAAGTCAAACGCTAGCATGACAAAAGAATACAAAAGCGTGAGTTTAACGTAGGTGATTATGTGGTATTATTCAACTCTCGTTTAAGATTTTTTGCAGGAAAACTTCTCTCTAAATGGGAAGGTCCTTACGTTATCGAGGAGGTCTATCGTTCTGGTGCCATAAAAATCAACAACTTCAAAGGTACAAGTCCGAGGGTGGTGAACGGTCAAAGAATTAAACATTATATTTCAGGTAATCCTATCAATGTTGAAACTAATATTATTGAAACCATAACCCCGGAGGAATACATAAGGGACACTTTCCAGAATGTTCCAGACTCCGAAAAGGAATAGGTATGTGGTACGGTAAGTAAACTGACTCCAAAACAATTCTAAAGGCAATTTTTATCAATTTGAAAATATTTAAGAATTTCAGGAAGAAAGAAGTAGTCCGGGGAGGACACGAGGCCTCCACGAGAGTGGAGTGCGCGCCCCCTGTCTCGTGGACACCACGTGTGCCTCCCGGACTCCGTTTTCTTGCACGTTATGTATTTTGGTCGGTAAAAATTCATTATATAAACTCCCGAAAGTTTTAAACACCGTATCACGCAATTATCCTCTGTTTTCGTTTCGAGTTGTTCCTGTTGCAGATCAAGAGCAAGATGTCTTCCCAAGAGTCAGTCGGGGAGAGTCAGGTGTCTCACCCAACACTGGGACCAGGAGCAGATAGCTATGCTTATCACTTTGGACCATCAACGGAGGATGAGATGGAGGCCGACTTGAAAAAGATAGATGCCATGGAGGAAGATCAAGAAGTTACCTCTCGTCTCTGAGCAGAATTCACCATGGGGGAACTACACAGCTCGGCTATTCCAAATTCGGTCATCCCTTCCAACTTTAGATTTCTTTCTTATGAAAATATGAAATAGAGCGTCACTTGTTCTCCAGAAGCTATGCAGCATCCTTGGGTAAAGGGAGCTCTAACCGTTACGGGTAAGCTCCGTCAAAAAATTATGGACCTCAAACAACAAATCAATAAGCTCGAGGAGGAGAACCGTATCCTGAAGGGCATCATCGCCAAGAAGATCATAACACCGACCGTGAAGAAGGAGACATAATCACATGGGTATGTGCACTCCCCTTGGCAACTTCCAAGCTTGGGGGAGGTGCCCCGGTATAGTATCACCATCACACTCCTATCTTTACCGTTTTATTTAGTTCGATCCTTTTTAGTAGTATCTTGATCTAGTAGATTGAAGTTTTGATATCAAGTAGTTTCTAGTTGTGTTGTGATCTCTTTTATGTAATCGAGTCCGTGACCTATCTATAATAAAGATTAGTGTTGAGTCAAGGGCTTTGCTTTCTTGCTATGATCTTGAGAAAAATAGAAAGAATAAAAAAATAAAAGACTTCATATTGATCTTATGGATGGTAATAACTTCACACATAGAAAGTATGAGGCTTAAAAGTTGTCGAGAGATGATAAGCATAGTCTTGGTCATCGTTGCAATTAATAGGAAATAATAAGGAAAGAGTGGTTTCACATATAAATATACTATCTTGGACATCTATCTATCTATACCTATACTAATTCTAGACTTCCAAGAAATTACCATGTTAATTAGAATTTACCAGCCGTTCATCTGGTGGGACCGAATTATTACGGTCTAGATTGACTCATCTAATTCTCTGCTTAAATCCATCAAGATTATGTAGACCTGCCCCTAAAAAAAGATTTACATACCCAAGTTAACCTTTTCCTATACGGTGGTCTAAAACAAGGGACTATGTGTACGCAACAATTTATCTCTCTCCAAGGCGGTTGAGTTGGTTAGGTGGACAGTGGTATCCCCAACCCATCAGGGTTCAAATCCTGGTGCTTGCATTATTCCTGGATTTATTTCAGGATTTCCTGTGATGCGCTTTCAGTGGGAGGAGACGTTCCCGTCGACGATGAGGCGCCTACGGTGACTTCATAAATTTCAAGATGATATGCTGGCTCAGTCTCTCGGAGGTGCCCATAGGGGTATGATGTGTGTGCGTGCGTTCATAGGGGTGAGTGTATGTGCATGTATATGAGTGCTTGTGTCTGTACTGATGCTCAAAAAAAATGTCAACCTATTCCTTTCCTATACGTATCTTCTCAAGTTAACCCCTGGCCAGTTAAAAAAAGGTAAACCCTGGCCGCCATCTCTTTCCTCGAGTTGTCGAACCTTTATCCCCTTCATCATGTTCACCCCGTTTCCATGTGCGTCCCCTCCATCGCCCCTTCTTGACCCGGTACCCACCGTTCCTATAGTGTCCTTCACTATATTGGGGTGCTTCATAGTCAGAACCTGAAATCTAATGTGCTCAAAGATAGAGATTTGGTCGATGTTGGACTGGACCTTCATTCTGTGGCCCTTTATCAGATTGATTACTTGGTTGGATGGAAATCTGAAGTTCGGGATGGCATGTCAGCAGTCAGCAGGTAATTATAAGTTGATTTTGTTAATTTGGCAGAGAATCTATCCGTGTAATCTCTCCATCATGTGCGCTATAGTTCATAATATACAACATGTATTGCCAGTATTGTTGGAGCAATGAACAGAAACCATCATGCATGTCAGGTTCATAAGTCAGAAGCAGGTAAGTCCACTTGCATGTCAGCAGTCAGCAGGTAATTATAAGTTGATTTTGTTAATTTGGTGGATGCATGTGTATACCTACATGGAAGGATACATGAGCATGAACGCTGGTGGATGCATGTGCCTACACAAGACGGATGCGTGATTATTTTTAGAAAGGTTTGAGAACGAAAGACGTACAAGAGGCACGTATATATGTGTGACTACATAATTATCCATGCAGAGATTCTTTGCATAACTGGTACGTATTTGGTAGCTCTCTGTACCCCTTAGTTGCCGAGCAATCCAAAGAGTTCCTCACCTCCCTACTTCTCATATAGAAATTCTGGTATGCTCCTTTTCTTCTGTAGTATCCATCCAGAAAAAGAAGGAACCAATCTTGAATTACCCATAATGATTTCGATTGTGATTGGATATTGCAGTTCCAGCAGGGATTTCCCATTTGGTTGTATATGGCAATTGGTCACAGATTGGTTCCACAAGGCAATATGCATATTGTCTCGCAAAATAATAATGCAGATATGCATGTAAGAATCTTAGAAGTATTTGCAATACATGGCTTTCAAACAGTTCGAAATATTAAATGATCTTTGCAGATCGTGTATGTATAATACCACCAATGCCTCATGGTCTGTCAATTTTTTTATAAGGTGAACTGGTACAGTTCAGATTACAGAACTTCACATGTTCTATGTTTAAAACTTCACAATCAAGTTAATATTTTAAAGAATGGTATGTTTCTAAAATACAGCAAGAAACAACTATGATGACATAGGAAGATTTCTCCGCCTAACAGATAGAACCTATTATGGATCTGATTACCTTTTTTGTACTCAGAACAACGATAGGTATTGTACAATTTATAGCCTCTATGCTATTAAACAAGGTGTTGTGTCAGTTGAGGTTCATGATCAGCAAGGTCAACATCTTTGAGGTTGCACAATTTTAGGCCTCCAATATGAATACATATCTTTTGAGGCTACTGATATTTAACCCTCCCATATTGTACTGACAGCGAATTAAATATGAGTCTATATAAATGACTTGCCAGTGCGATATGCTTACTTTATGGTCAGTTTGGAGTGTAGCCTGCGTTTTATTGCCAAGAGAAATATGTTGCTTCTTTCACCTTTAACCTCCGTATCTTTTTAATAATCAAGGTTTACTGATTCAGTTGTGTGGATAGAGATCCTTATGTTATTTAATATTTTTACCCAGAATAAGGTTGATTTGTATTTGATATTCCCGGCTTCTTATAATATCTCAGAGTAATACCATTATTTTCTTTCATCCTGTGATTGAGATAAACCAGAAAAAATGAATGTTACATGTATATGTTACTCCCTATCTGGGTTATTTATTTATGTTTGGAATATTTCCTAAGAATGTCTTGAAACGATTTACATAAACCTGGCAGTGAATGAGCATATATTCGTACTGAAGAAATATTTCCAGAATAGTGAATTAAGTGACACATCACCTAATGATACACCATATGTGCTATTCTAAATATGACCACTAATAATTAACCTTGCTATCACCTTATAGTCAGATTTTTTACTAATTATGTTTAGGTGGGTGGAAGGATTGGTGATTTTCCAGCCATAGGTTAATTTCTGTTCTGGCTTCCTATTTTTCTTTGAGATGACCCTGTAAAGTACTCAAACACAATTACGTCTTTCTTCCTTCATTAATCGAAATGATTCTTCAAATGTTGCTTCCATTGTCTGCTTGGTATTTTTTTAAGAGCTTCAGTCTTTTTTATAACGCTTAGATGTTGTTTGATAACATATATTATGTCATATATTTTGGCAGTTACATGTATATGATAAAATTAATAATATGTAAAAACTATGGGGATTGGATTTTTGCTATTGAGGTATGGTTCTTGACACAACCAATCTGCTTTCTACTTGATTTGAGACACATGCGATCTGGACGAATGAATTGCTATAGGAGGCTTCCCGTCTAATCAAACTTTACCAAAGTAAAGGCTCCCCTTGCCAGCACATGGACATGCTTCTGTTTTCCCATCAACCATTCTTGTGACACCTGCACAGCTAGCTAAGAGAGATGACATTGAGATCTCACAGTGTAGATCGTTTCAAGCAGCATGAGGAAGATGGTGGAGGATTCACACCTTGGACAATCAAGAATTTCGGTGGAAGAAAGACCGCGAGTGAAAGCAATGGAGGAAATAGAGGTGAGAAGGGATAGGTCGTGATGAAAGGAAATCGGGATGCGGGGTGAGACTGTGAGCGAGCAAACGAAGAGAGAAAGGGCGAGAAGAGACCGTGAGGGCACGAGAAACAGACATGGTGATTGGCGAAAAAGAGACCTCAAGGCACACATGTACGTACGGTGAGTCATATTTATCGATGCTTCTTATAGGAAAATAGATATTATGGTGAAGACCCTTGATAGCAGTACCTATCAGATCCCAATTATTGAATATTGATGAAACAATATATTGGAGATATTCTTGAGGTCATTCAAATATCTACTTAAGCCTCTTATTTAGAGCATGGCTAGAGTAGTACCACTTTAGGGAATAGGACATGCATGCTGCATGTATATAATAACTTGGAACTCCTATTTAGTGCCTGTACAGAATTATTGGTTCATTCTTCTAAGAGTTCTTTCATTCACTAAATTGTTTACAATTTCGGTTCTTAAATGGTTCATATTATGTTTGAACATGGGTTTTCCGGTTTGAAGGATTACAAAATGAGATTTCTCGATGGCTAATATATTTGCACATATTTCCAGTGGGATCCTCAGTAAATATTTGATACCATCTCCCATCCGTTGTTTCGAACCATGTAAGACTGAACACTACGTCTTTCCATATGTATGCACTTTTATGGTTTACTTTGCTCAAATACAAAACTCCAATTCTTATTTATAGATATATATCATATATGACTTCAAGCTACGAAATTTTAGCTTTCACGATTCTAATATTCTAAAAAGAACAAATGTGAACTTAATTAGTTTCAGCATTTCAAATTATAACTTAAATACAGAACAAGACCTCTCAAAAAATGGAACAAGATAATTATCCAATTTGAATAGAGATTTGTGTCCAGCAAAATAAGCAGCATAAATATTTCTTTATTAAATTTCAATACATAATAAAATTTTAATTTACTATTTACGTTTTGGAAATTAGCCATTAATAATATGATCACAGTTTCATAGAATAAGAGAAATAAATATATGTATAGAGATAATAATCTATTATTTATAATTATTTTAAAAGTTATATAATTTATTCCATATGCATGTGACTAGTTCATATCATTAATTTTTACAAACGCTAAATATGTGAATAGTTATACTTTAGTTTTTTCATGTGTTCTTCGGTCTTTTATTTTTAGGAGGCATACCATAATGACACAAAGAACTAACATAGATTCTCATGCAATATAAAGTTGTATTACATGCTAGGCCGTGCGAATGCACGGGTTGGCGACTAGTCTTTTATAATTGTGAGCACTCATTAGGTATGACATGCTAAAAGAGTCGACATTGGACAAGGAAGACAACGTGATGGTTTATGTTTTCTCACATCTCAGTTAGAGTATATAATTATTGACCTTCCGAACATGTTGAGCTTCCCTTTCCCCCTCATGCTAGCCAAATTCCTAGCACCAAGTAGAGATACTACTTGTGCTTCCAAATATCCTTAAACCCAGTTTTGCCATGAGAGTCCACCATGTCTACCTATGGATTGAGTAAGATCTCTCAAGTAAGTTGTCATTGGTGCAAGCAATAAAAATTGCTCTCTAAATATGCATGACTTATTAGTGCGGAGAAAATAAGCTTTATACGATCTTGTTATGGAAGCAATAAAAGTGACGAACTGCATAATAAAGGTCCATACACAAGTGGCAATATAAAGTGACGTTCTTTCGTACTAAGATTTTGTGTATTCAACCCTAAAAGCACATGACAACCTCTGCTTCCCTCTGCGAAGGGCCTATCTTTTACTTTATGTTCTTACTTTACGTTTTTACTTTATGCTTGAGTCAAGGTGACCTTCACCTTTCCCTTTTTCATTTTATCCCTTGGCAAGCTCCTCGTGTTTGAAAGATCATGATGTATATACCAATTGGATGTTTGTTAGCATGGACTGTTATTGTTGACATCACCTAAAGGTGAATACGTTGGGAGGCAACACAATAAGCCCCTATCTTTCTCAGTGTCCGGCTGAAACTGCAATTGTAGAAGATTATATGATAGTTGAGTATGTGGACTTGCTGAAAAGCTCTATTCTTGACTCTTTGTGATGTTACAATAAATTGCAATTGCTTCAATGACTAAGATTATAGTTTGTTAGCTTTCAAAAAAGTTTCTGAACCATACCTGACATTGTGAATTGATTGTTACTTGAGCATAAGAATTCCTATGGCAAAATCTATATATGTTGCTGTTATAATAATGATCATGATGCCCTCATGTCCATATTTTATTTTATTTTCGACACCTCTATCTCTAAACATGTGGACATATTTTTCGATTTCGGCTTCCGCTTGAGGACAAGCAAGGTCTAAGCTTGGGGGAGTTGATACGTCCATTTTGCATCATGCTTTTATATCAATATTTATTGCATTATGGGCTGTTATTACACATTATATATCAATACTTATGGCTATTCTCTCTTATTTTATAAGGTTTGCCATGAAGAGGGGGAATGCGGGCAGCTGGAATTCTGGCTGGAAAAGGAGCAAACATTGGAAACCTATTTGCACTGCTCCAAAAGAACTGAAACTCCACGAAACCTATTTTTGGATTTAATAAGAATTATTGAGCGCAAGAAATACCTCAGGGGCCCCTCACCCTGTCCAGGAGGGTGGGGGGAGCACCCACCCCTACTGGGCGCGCCCCCTGTCTCCTGGCCCCCCTGGTGGCCCCCCGGTGTCCATCTTCTGCTATATGAAGGGTTTTGTCCTGGAAAAAATCATGGGCAATCTTACGAGACGAAACTCCGCCACCACGAGGCGGAACCTTGGCGGAACCAATCTAGAGCTCTGGCAGAGCTGTTCTGCCGGGGATACTTCCCTCCGGGAGGGGGAAATCATTACCATCGTCATCACCAACGATCCTGCCACCGGGAGAGGGTCAATCTCCATAAACATCTTCACCAGCCGCATCTCCTCTCAAACCCTAGTTCATCTCTTGTATCCAATCTTGTATCCAAAACCACAAATTGGTACCTGTGGGTTGCTAGTATTGTTGATTACTCCTTGTAGTTGATACTTATTGGTTTACTTGGTGGAAGATCATATGTTCAGATCCTTAATGCATATTATTACACCTCTGATTATGAACATGAATATGCTTTGTGAGTAGTTACGTTTGTTCCTGAGGACATGGGTGAAGTCTTGCTATTAGTAGTCATGTGAATTTGGTATTCGTTCAATATTTTGATGAGATGTATGTTGTCTTTCCTCTAGTGGTGTTATGTGAACGTTGACTACATGACACTTCACCATTATTTGGGCCTAGAGGAAGGCATTGGGAAGTAATAAGTAGATCATGGGTTGCTAGAGTGACAGAAGCTTAAACCCTAGTTTATGCGTTACTTCGTTAGGGGCTGATTTGGATCCACATGTTTAATGATGTGGTTAGGTTTACCTTAATACTTTTGTTGTACTTGCGGATGCTTGCAATAGGGGTTAATCATAAGTGGGATGCTTGTCCACGTAAGGACAATACCCAAGCACTGGTCCACCCAAATATCAAATTATCAAAGTACCGAACGCGAATCATATGAACAGGATGAAACTAGTTTCTCGATAATTCCCATGTGTCCTCGGGAGCACTTTTCTCATTATAAGAAATTGTCCAGGCTTATCCTTTGATACAAAAAGGATTGGGCCATCTTTCTGCACCTTATTTACTTTTATTATTTATTACTTGCTACAATTTATCTTATCAAAAAACTATCTATTACTTACAATTTCAGTGCTTGCAGAGAAAACCTTACTGAAAACCGCTTATCATTTCCTTCTGCTCCTCGTTGGGTTCGACACTCTTACTTATTGAAAGGACTACGATAGATCTCCTACACTTGTGGGTCATCACCCCCTTTGGCCCAGGCGCCTAGGGTTGGGGGGGGCCCTAAAGGGGGCGCCCCCCTTGCTTGGGGGGAAAGCCCCCTCCCCTT
>NC_041386.1:730010238-730065399 GCF_002162155.2 Triticum dicoccoides
GAGGGGCGTGGGGAGGGCTGCAGCACCACACCTAAGGTGCAGCCCCTCCCCTCCCCAACACCTCTCCTCCTCCACAAGAGCTTGGCGAAGCCCTGCCGGAGTTCTGCCACTCCATCACCACCACGCCGTCGTGCTGCTGTTGGAGCCCCTCTTCCTCAACCTCTCCCTCCTCCTTGCTGGATCAAGGTGCGGGAGACGTCACCGGGCTGCACATGTGTTGAACGCGGAGGTGCCGTTGTTCGGCAGAAAGATTGGAATCCACCGCGATCTGAATCGCTTTGAGTACGACTCCCTTGTCCGCGTTCTTGTAACGCTTCCGTCTCGTGGTCTTCAAGGGTATGAAGATGCACTCCCCTTTCCCTCTTTTCTAGTTACTCTATAGATTGAACTTTTTGATGCGTAGAAAATTTTTATTTTTTGCAATGATCCCCAACAGTGGCATCATGAGCTAGGTCTATGCGTAGTTTCTATGCACGAGTAGAATACAATTTTGTTGTGGCCGTAGATTTTGTCAATTTACTTGCCACTACTAGTCTTATCTTGTTTCGGCGGCATCGTGGGATGAAGCGGCCCGTACCGACCTTACACGTACGCTTACATGAGACAGGTTCCACCGACTGACATGCACTAGTTGCATAAGGTGGCTAGTGGGTGTCTGTCTCTCCCACCTTAGTCGGATCGGATTCGATGAAAAGGGTCCTTATGAAGGGTAAATAGAAATTGTCATATCACGTTGTGGTTTTGGCGTAGGTAAGAAATGTTCTTGCTAGAACCCTATTGCAGCAACGTAAAAACATGCAACAACAAGTAGATGACGTCTAACTTGTTTTTGCAGCATATGCGTCGTGATGTGATATGGCCAAAAAGGATGTGATGAATAAAATATATGTGATGTATGAGATTGATCATGTTCTTGTAATAGGAATCACGACTTGCATGTCGATGAGTATGACAACCGGCAGGAGCCATAGAAGTTGTCTTTATTTATTGTATGACCTCCGTGTCACTCAATAACACCATGTACTTACTTTACTTCATTGCTAAACCGTTAGACACAGTAGTAGAAGTAATAGTTGGCGAGACAACTTCATGCAGACACGATGATGGAGATCATGATGATGGAGATCATGGTGTCACGCCGGTGACGATGATGACCATGGCGCCCCGAAGATGGAGATCAAAAGGAGCAAAATGATATTGGCCATATCATATCACTATTTGATTGCATGTGATGTTTATCATGTTTCTGCATCTTATTTGCTTAAGAACGACGGTAGTAAATAAGATGATCCCTCATAATAATTTCAAGAAAGTGTTTCCCCTAACTGTGCGTCGTTGCGGAAGTTTGTTGTTTCGAAGCACCACGTGATGATCGGGTGTGATAGATTCTAACGTTCACATACAATGGGTGTAAGCCAGATTTACACATGCAAAACACTTAGGTTGACTTGACGAGCCTAGCATGTACAGACATGGCCTCGGAACACAAGAGACTGAAAGGTCGAACATGAGCCGTATAGAAGATACGATCAACATGAAGATGTTCACCGATGATGACTAGTCCGTCTCACGTGATGATCGGACACGGCCTACTTGACTCGGATCATGTATCACTTAGATGACTAGAGGGATGTCTATCTGAGTGGGAGTTCATTAAATAATTTCATTAGATGAACTTAATTATCATGAACTTAGTCTAAAACTTTTGCAAAATGTCTTGTAGATAAAATGGCTCACGCTCATGTCAACCTCAACTTCAACGCGTTCCTAGATAAAACCAAGCTGAAAGGCGATGGTAGCAACTATATGGACTGGGTCCGGAACTTGAGGATCATCCTCATAGCTGCCAAGAAAGCATATGTCCTAGAAGCACCACTAGGTGAAGCACCCGTCCCAGCGAACCAAGATGTTATGAACGCTTGGCAGTCGCGTGTTGATGATTACTCCCTCGTTCAGTGTGGCATGCTTTACAGCTTAGAACTGGGGCTCCAAAAGTGTTTTGAGCAACACGGAGCATATGCGATGTTCCAGGAGCTGAAAATGGTTTTCCAATCTCATGCCTGGGTCGAGAGATATGAAGTCTCCAACAAGTTCTACAGTTGTAAGATGGAGGAAAATAGTTCTGTCAGCGAGCACATAATCAAAATGTCTGGGTTGCACAACCGCTTGTCCCAGCTAGACATTAACCTCCCGGATGAGGCGGTCATTGACAGAATCCTTCTGTCGCTCCCACCTAGATACAAGATCTTTGTGATGAACTACAATATGCAGGGGATGGTGAAAACTATTCTTGAGGTATTTTCAATGCTGAAATCAGTGGAGGTAGAAATCAAAAAGGAACATCAAGTGTTGATGGTCAATAAAACCACTAGTTTCAAGAAAGGCAAGGGTAAGAAGAACTTCAAGAAGGATGGCAAGGGAGTTTCCGCGCCCGGTAAGCCAGTTGACGGGATGAAGCCAAAGCACGGACCCAAACCTGAGGCTGAGTGCTTTTATTGCAAGGGGAACGGTCACTGGAAGCGGAACTGCCCCAAGTACTTAGCGGATAAGAAGGCCGGCAACACCAAAGGTATATGTGATATACATGTTATTGATGTGTACCTTACCAGTACTCGTAGTAGCTCCTGGGTATTTGATACCGATGCGGTTGCTCATATTTGTAACTCAAAAGAGGAGTTGTGGAATAAGCGGAGACTGGCGAAGGATGAGGTGACAATGCGCGTCGAGAATGGTTCCAAGGTTGATGTGATCGCCGTTAGCACGCTACCTCTATAGTTACCTATAGGATTAGTTTTAAACCTCAATAATTGTTATTTAGTGCCAGCTTTGAGCATGAACATTGTATCTGGATCTCGTTTAATACGAGATGGCTACTCATTTAAATCCGAGAATAATGGTTGTTCTATTTATATGAGAGATATCTTTTATGGTCATGCCCCACTGGTCAATGGTTTATTCTTAATGAATCTCGAACGTGATGTTACACATATTCATAGTGTGAATACCAAAAGATGTAAGATTGATAATGATAGTCCCACATATCTGTGGAACTACTGCCTTGGTCACATTGGTGTCAAACCCATGAAGAAGCTCCATGCATATGGACTTTTGGAGTCTCTTGATTTTGAATCATTTGACACGTGCGAACCATGCCTCATGGGCAAAATGACCAAGACTCCGTTCTCCGGAACAATGGAGTGAGCAACCAACTTATTGGAAATTATACATACTGATGTGTGCGGTCCAATGAGCGTTGAGGATCGCGGTGGCTATCATTATGTTCTCACCCTCACTGATGACTTAAGTAGATATGGGTATGTCTACTTAATGAAACACAAGTCTGAGACCTTTGAAAAGTTCAAGGAATTTCAGAATGAGGTAGAGAATCAACGGGACAGAAAAATAAAGTCCTTACAATCAGATCGTGGGGGAGAATATTTAGGTCACGAGTTTGGTACGCACTTAAGGAAATGTGGAATCGTTTCACAACTCACGCCGCCTAGAACACCTCAGCGTAACGGTGTGTCCGAGCGTCGTAATCACACTCTATTGTATATGGTGCGGTCTATGATGTCTCTTACCAATTTATCGCTATCATTTTGGGGATACGCTTTAGAGACAGCTACATTCACTTTAAATAGGGCACCATCTAATACATTGAGACGACGTCGTATGAATTATGGTTTGGAAAGAAACCTAAGCTGTCGTTTCTAAAAGTTTGGGGATGCGATGCTTATGTCAAGAAACTTCAATCTGAAAAGCTCGAACCCAAGTCGGAAAAATGCGTCTTCATAGGATACCCTAAGGAAACAATTGGGTATACCTTCTACCTCAGATCCGAAGGCAAGATCTTTGTTGCCAAGAATGGGTCCTTTCTGGAGAAAGAGTTTCTCTCGAAAGAAGTAAGTGGGAGGAAGGTGGAACTTGATGAAGTACTACATCTTGAACCGGTAAGTAACGCAACTCAGGAAGATGTTCCTGTGGTGCCTGCACCGACTAGAATGGAAGTTAATGATGATGATCAAGGTACTTCAGATTAAGTTACTACTGAACTGCGTAGGTCCACAAGGACACATTCCACACCAGAATCGTATGGCAACCCTGTCCTGGAAATCATGTTGTTAGACAACGGTGAACCTTCGAACTATGAAGAAGCGATGGCGGGCCCAGATTCCAACAAATGGCTTGAAGCCATGCAATCCAAGATAGGATCCATGTATGAAAACAAAGTATGTACTTTGACAGACTTGCCCGATGATCGGCGAGCGATAGAAAACAAATGGATATTTAAGAAGATGATGAACACGGATGGTAATGTTACCATCTATAAGGCTCGACTTGTCGCTAAGGGTTATCAACAAGTTCAAGGGGTTGACTACGATGAGACTTTCTCTCCCGTAGCGAAGCTGAAGTCCGTCCGAATCATGTTAGCAATTGCCGCATACTATGATTATGAGATATGGCAAATGGACGTCAAAACGGCATTCCTTAATGGCTATCTTAAGGAAGAATTGTATATGATGCAGCCGGAAGGTTTTGTCGATCCTAAGAATGCTAACAAGGTATGCAAGCTCCAGCGATCCATTTATGGGCTGGTGCAAGCATCTCGGAGTTGGAACATTCGCTTTGATGAAATGATCAAAGCGTTTGGGTTTATGCAGACTTATGGAGAAGCCTGCGTTTACAAGAAAGTGAGTGGGAGCTCTGTAGCATTTCTCATATTATATGTGGATGACATACTTTTGATGGGAAATGATATAGAACTTTTGGACAGCATATTGGCCTACTTGAATAAGTGGTTTTCAATGAAGGACCTTGGAGAAGCTGCTTATATATTAGGCATCAAGATCTATAGAGATAGATTGAGAAGCCTCATAGGTCTTTCACAAGGCACATACCTTGACAATATATTGAAGAAGTTCAATATGGATTAGTCCAAGAAGGGGTTCTTGCCAGTGTTGCAAGGTGTGAAATTGAGCTCGGCTCAATCCCCGACCACGGCAGAAGATAAAGAAAAGATGAGTGTCATCCCCTATGCCTCGGCCATAGGGTCTATTATTTATGCCATGCTGTCTATCAGACCTGATGTAAACCTTGCCGTGAGTTTGGTAGCGAGGTACCAAAGTAATCCCGGCATGGAACACTGGACAGCGGTCGAGAATATTCTGAAGTACCTGAAAAGGACTAAGGATATGTTTCTCGTTTATGGAGGTGATGAAGAGCTCGTCGTAAATGGTTACGTCGATGCTAGCTTCGACATAGATCTGGATGACTCCAAGTCACAAACCAGATACGTGTATATTTTGAATGGTGGGGCAGTAAGCTGGTGCAGCAGCAAGCAAAGCGTCATGGCCGGATCTACATGTGAAGCGGAATACATGGCAGCCTCGGAGGCAGCACATGAAGCAATCTGGATGAAGGAGTTCATCACCGACCTAGGAATTATTCCCAATGCATCGGGGCCGATCACTCTCTTTTGTGACAACACTGGAGCTATTGCCCTTGCCAAGGAGCCCAGGTTTCACAAGAAGACCAGGCACATCAAGCGTCGCTTCAACTCCATTCGTGAAAATGTTCAAGATGGAGACATAGATATTTGCATAGTGCACACGGATCTGAATGTCGCAGATCCGTTGACTAAACCTCTTCTGTGAGAAAAACATGATCAACACCAGAACTCTATGGGTGTTTGATTCATCACAGTGTAACTAGATTATTGACTCTAGTGCAAGTGGGAGACTGTTGGAAATATGCCCTAGAGGCAATAATAAAATGATTATTATTATATTTCCTTGTTCATGATAATAGTCTATTATTCATGCTAATTGTATTAACCAGAAACCGTGATACAGGTGTGAATACATAGACCACAACATGTCCCTAGTGAGCCTCTAGTTGACTAGCTCGTTGATCAACAGATGGTCATGGTTTCCTGACTATGGACATTGGATGTCATTGATAACGAGATCACATCATTAGGAGAGTGATGTGATGCACAAGACCCAATCCTAAGCACAACACAAGATCGTGTAGTTCGTTTGCTAAAGCTTTTCTAATGTCAAGTATCAGTTTCTTAGACCATGAGATTGTGTAACTCCCGGATACTATAGGAGTGCTTTGGGTGTACCAAACGTCACAACGTAACTGGGTGACTATAAAGGTGCACTGCAGGTATCTCCGAAAGTGTTTGTTGGGTTGGCACGAATCAAGACTGGAATTTGTCACTCCGTATGACGGAGAGGTATCTCAGGGCCCACTCGGTAATGCATCATCATAATGAGCTCAATGTGACTAAGTGGTTAGTCACGGGATCATGCATTATGTAAAGAGTAAAGTGACTTGCCGGTAACGAGATTGAATGAGGTATTGGGATAACGACGATCAAATCTCGGGCAAGTAACGTATCGATTGACAAAGGGAACTGCATATGGGATTACTTGAATCCTCGACATCGTGGTTCATCCGATGAGATCATCGTGGAACATGTGGGAGCCAACATGGGTATCCAGATCCCGCTGTTGGTTATTGCCGGAGAGCTGTCTCGGTCATGTCTGCTTGATTCCCGAACCCGTAGGGTGTACACACTTAAGGTTCGATGATGCTAGGGTTATTAGGAAGACTTGTATGTGATTACCAAATGTTGTTTGGAGTCCCGTATGAGATCCCAGACGTCACGAGGAGTTCCGGAATGGTCTGGAGGTGAAGATTTATATATGGGAAGTTATCATACGGACATCGGAAAAGTTCGAGGGCATACCGGTATTGTACCGGGGCCACCGGAGGGGTTTCGGGGGTCCACCGGGAGGGGCCACCTCTCTCGGAGTGCCTCATGGGCTATAGAGGGAAGGGAACCAGCCCTTGGAGGGCTGGGCGCCACCACCCCCCCCCCTTGGGCCCATGCGCCTAGGGTTGGGGGAAACCCTAAAGGGGGCGCCCCCCTTGCTTGGGGGGCAAGCCCCCTCCCCCTGGCCGCCCTCCCCTCTAGATCTCATCTAGAGGGGGTCGGCCCCCTTCCCCCTTCTCCTATAAATAGAGGGGCGTGGGGAGGGCTGCAGCACCACACCTATGGCGCAGCCCCTCCCCTCCCCAACACCTCTCCTCCTCCGCAAGAGCTTGGCGAAGCCCTGCTGGAGTTCTGCCACTCCATCACCACCACGCTGTCGTGCTGCTGTTGGAGCCCCTCTTCCTCAACCTATCCCTCCTCCTTGCTTTGAGTACTGGGAGACGTCACTGGGCTGCACATGTGTTAAACGCGGAGGTGCCATTGTTCGGCGCTAAGATTGGAATCCACCGCGATCTGAATCGCTTTGAGTACGACTCCCTCATCCGCGTTCTTGTAACGCTTCCGTCTCGCGGTCTTCAAGGGTATGAAGATGCACTCCCCTCTCCCTCGTTGCTAGTTACTCCATAGATTGATCTTGGTGATGCGTAGAAATTTTTTATTTTCTGCAACGATCCCCAACATCATCACTGAGGGAAATACCTACAGTCGCTATACTTCATCATCCCTTCCTCTTTGGAGAAATACCGGCTTAGTTCTAGCAGACATCAAAAGGAATTTCTGGCGCTATTGCCGGGAGGATCTTCAACATCAACCAGGTTCCTAATCACAAATCTCATCTACTCACAATTTACATTATTTACCATTTGCATCTCATTTTCCTCTCCCCCACTTCACAAAAATTTTCCGTTCTATTCGCCCTCTTTTTGGTCGCCATTTTCTCGTCAGATTTATTTTTTATGAGCTATCTTTTTTTCACTTTTTGTCATTATGGATTTCTCTTCTTCTATTGTGTGCACCCCCGAGAAAGAAGTTTTCAACTTCAAACAAAGGGGAGGAGAAAATTTAAAAGATGCTTGGTATAGGATTTGCAATTCTCATAATAGATCTATTCGTATGCAATCTACCGTTGTTCTTCTGCATTGTTTTTATGTGGGCATCACCACTTGGTATAGATTTGTCATTTATACGATTACCGGTGGGAATTTCTTGATGTGTCCTTCTCTTGATGCTTTTAATGCTCTGGGAAATTTAATGGGTTCTCCGCCACTCGTGATCAATGAAACAATATTGACTCTCGAGCATATATGGAAATACTAGATGCTATTGAAAAGAAAATGCTTACCGTAGAACATATTGAAAATTTGGATAGAAAAATGCAAAGTTATGCTACTAAAGTTAGGTCAAAAGCAGGAGACGTTTTTAAGTTGCTAAAATAAAAAGGAACTATAATTCATGAAAGAATTGAAGAAAGTCCATCTAGGATTGATAAACTAGAAGAAATTATTTCTAATCTAGGTACAGCTTTTGCTTCCGCTAAAACTCCCGTGAAAATTAGCAAGACTACTCAAGTCACTCAAAACAAAGGATCAACTTCTAGCAATGATAAAGGAGATCTTAAGATGATTAGTATCCACCCCAACTTTGTTGAAGTCATGCCTAGAAGTATTGTTACGAAGAATTTATATGCAAAATCCTTAAAAATCCCAAGTGCTCGATTAAGGAAGTGGATGAAAATGACAAAACTTAGATCCTATGCATTATGCCCAGCTAGGGGCGTAAAATGATAGTGCTTGTTGGGAGGCAACCCAATGAACAAAATTTATTTTTTATTTTTTATTTCAGTTATTGAGTGTTAGCATAATTATTATACTGTTATTATTGTGTTTTTGATGTTTTAGTTATTGTTTGTGCCAGGCAATGCCTTTGGGAAGACTTGGTGAAAGTTTATTTGATCTTGCTGAAAATAGAAACTTTTGCGCTCACGAGATTCGTTGTCATTTTTTACATAAGAGTTCTTTTAAGTTGATTCTTTTTGAAGAGAATTAAGAGACAAATTCCTCACGTCCACCAATTTATTTCATAATTTGTGGAGTTACAGAAGTATTCTTAATTTTCAGATTGCTACAGAGTGTTCTGTTTTTGACAGATTATGTTTTCTTTGCGTTGTGTGCTTGTTTTGATGATTCTATGGTTTTCTTTGATGAGTTTTTGCCATAGAAAAGTTATAATACAGTAGATATAATGCAAAAACAAAATAAGAATAGGTCTTATACAGTACTTATAGTAGTGGTTTGGTTTCTTATACTAACGGATCTCACAAAGGTTTTGTTTGAGTTTTGTGTGATTGAAGTTTTCAAGTTTTGGGGTATCTTACGATGGATGAAGGAATAAGGATAAGCAAAAGGCTAAGCTTGGGGATGCCTGAGGCACCCCAAGATAATATTCAAAGAAGTAGCAATCAACTAAGATTGGGGATGCCCCCGAGTGGCATCCCCGCTTTCTTCTAACAACCATCGGTATTTTACTTGAAACTATATTTTCATTCTTCACATGATATGAGTTTTGCTTGGAGCGTCTTGTATGATATGAGTCTTTGCTTGTTTTGATTTGTGTTTTAGTGTTGAATCCTTTCTGGTCACACCCTTTTTAGAAAGCCAAAAAATTATGCTATGCTTGCTCCTATGCTTCACTTAAATTTTTAGAGCCATGGACTTGCTCTAGTACTTCACTTATATCCTTTTGAGCACGGTGTGCTTTGTTAATTTTGAAGAAATGCTCCCATGCTTCACTTAGATTTATTTGGGGATTATTCAATTTTTAAGAAATTTTCTCTTGCTTCACTTAGATTATTCTGAGAGAAAGAAAAAATTATGCGCATGATCTTCACTTATATTTCTTTGAGCCTATCAAAAGCAACATATGAAATTAGTCCCAAAGTGATAGATATCCAAGGAGGATATAATAAAAACGTTCATCAAGAGCATTGGAAAAAATAAACTTGATTTTTAGTAATGGTTTTGAGATATGACGATATGATATGTGAGTCATGTTGATGAGTAATTGTGATTTAGTAAGAATATTGATGTTAAGGTTTGTGATTCCCTATGCAAGCACGAAAGTCAATAGCTATGCAATGAAATTACATCCTACTTCTGGTGCATTATTCGGTGTTACTTATGCTTAATGCTTGGGTACGAGATTTTTCTCTTTTTGGTTGGTTGCTTCTCAATCTTTTTGCTAGCCTTCATTTTGCACCAAGTATGATCACTACTTGTGCATCTAAAACCCTTTAAACCAGTTTTGCCATATGAGTCCACTATACCTACCTATATGCGGTATTTCCATGTCGTTCTAAGCAAATTTTCATGTGCCATCTCTAATATTCAAAATAAATTTCTCTTTTGTGTGCTCTACTACACGCGACGCGGTAAAGGGTAGCCAATATTTTTTATGCTAGATGTGCTATTATCACGATGAGTGTTTATTCACTTGTCATTGCACGAGAGTACGGCAAAGGTACTAGGGATGCCCAGTCCCGAAATGAATAAATGAAATTACTTTATGTTGTCAAATAATAAATTCCTTGGAAAGTGTTGGTATGGAGAGCACCCGTGGATACGGCTAGCGATGGAAAGTGAAAGTTATGGTGAAAAAGGAATAAACTTTATTTTCTGTTTGGGAACCGCCTATGATGTATCTAGCATGGAAAGTGTTGGGATGCTCCAAGTCATTTTTGTTAGTAGGAATAATATGCCTCTCAAAAAATAAGTTTATCTCTCAATTTAAGCTTTGAGCTCTGGCACCTCTACAAATCACTACTTCCCTCCGCGAAGGGCCTTTCTTTTACTTATGCAATTTTTATTTTGAATTTGAGTCTCCATCTTCTCTTATAAAGCACCAACCAAGGGGCACTATGATTGTATTTGAGCATTGGGTGTAGCTAATGTTCGAGTGTGTTTCATGGATGGATCAATGATTAAGCATGATGGGCTAGGGATAACTTGCTTTAGCGTTGATATTTTGAAAGACATGGTTTCTTGTTGGTATGCTTGAGTACTAAAAGTCTTCATGTCAAAACTAGACTATTGCTCTGAATCATATAAATGTCCATATGTCCATGCTATAAAGAAAATAATAAGATAAACATGTTAGGCAGCATTCCACATAAAAAATTCTGTTTTTATCATTTACCTACTTGAGGACGAGCATGAATTAAGCTTGGGGATGCTGATACGTCTCCAACGTATCTATAACTTTTTATTGTTTCATGTTGTTATATTATCATTCTTGGATGTGTTACAATCATTTTATAGTAATTTTATATCATTTTTTGGTACTAACCTATTGGCATAGTGCCCAGTTCCAGTTGTTGTTTTCTGCATGTTTTTTACATTGCAGGAAATCAATATCAAATGGATTCCAAATGCAACGCAACTCCTGGAGGAATTTTTTGGGTCTAGAATAAAGCCAATGGGAGAAGGAAGAACCTGAGGGGCTGCTCGAGGGGAGCAGCACCCACCAGGGCGCACCAGGAGGCCCAAGTGCACCCTGGTGGGTTGTGCCCACCTCGGGTGCCCCCCGAACCGCCTCTTTGGTCTATAAATACCACAATATTCCAGAAACCCTAGGGGAGTCGACAAAATATTGAATCAGTGGGCGCAGAGTCCAGAACCACCAGATCCAATCTATACACCATCATGGAGGGGTTCATCACTTCCATTGGTGCCTCTCCTATGATGCATGAGTAGTTCTTTGTAGACCTACGGGTCCGTAGTTAGTAGCTAGATGGCATCCTCTCTCTCTCTCTCTTGATTATCACTACAATGGTCTCTTGGAGATCCATATGATGTAAGTCTTTTGGTGGTGTGTTTGTTGGGATCTGATGAACTTTGAGTTTATGATCAGATCTATGTTTTTATCCATGAAAGTTATTTGAGTCTTCCTTAATCTCTTATATGCATGATTGCTTATAGCCTTGTATCTCTTCTCCGATATTTGGGTTTTGTTTGGCCAACTTGATCTATTTATCTTGCAATGGGAAGATGTGCTTTGTAGTGGGTTCAATCTTACGGTGCTTGATCCCAGTGACAGAAGGGGAACCGACACGTATGTATCGTTGCTACTAAGGATAACAAGATTAGATCCATATCTACCGCAATAGATAAACGGATCTCGTCTACATCACATCGTTCTTATTGTATTACTTCGTTTTCTCATGAACTTAATACACTAGATGCATGTTGGATAGCAGTCGATGTGTGGAGTAATAGTAGTAGATGCAGGTAGGAGTCGGTCTACTAATCCTGGACGTGATGCCTATATAATGATCATTGCCTGGATATCGTCATGATTATTTTAATTTCTATCAATTTCCCAATAGTAATTGTTTTCCCACCCTTTGCTATTTTTCTCGAGAGAAGCCACTAGTGAAACCTACAACCCCCGGGTATCTTTTCATCATATTTTCCTTTGCGATCTATTTTCCCTTGCATTTATTTTTAGATCTATTAAACCAAAAATACAAAAATACCTTGATGCAATTTATTTGTTCCGCGATCTATTTATCCTATCTACCACCTTTTACCTCACGTTTTTGCCTATCTTGAGGCACCGTACCCGGAAGGGATTGACAACCCCTTTAACACGTCAGGTTGCGACTATTTGTTATTTGTGTGGAGGTGCTATTTACGTTGTGTGAGGAGGTTCTCCTACTGGTTCGATAATCTTGGTCTCATCACTGAGGGAAATACCTACCATCGCTATACAGCATCATCCCATCATACTCTCAAATTTTGGGGGATGTTACCCTTTGTTGTCTACGGCGTTGTAAGACGGCAGCGTGAATAAATTACACAGAGTGATGTGCTCTATGTTGGGACTGTTGCCCTTATTGCATATAGCCTGGTAAGCCGGCAATGGACATAAGTATCACAGGTATGATATTTATTTTGTTATAAATATATGAGGTTTTGATAAACCGGCCCTAGTTATGGACGTTACAGTCACCAGTGGCTTGTTATATGGGGCTTTTTTGACCCACCTTGGGCTAAACCGCCAAGGCACTTGTGCTCTGTTGGTATGCAGGGCTTAAGACAATGTGCTTAGGAAAAATTTGATAATGAGAATGAGCATAAACATGGGATCATCAAAGAAGATCAAAACAACTCATCAAATGTTATGCAGATCGACATGCGCGATGGCATGACAGATAACTGTTTGAAAGCTAGCCTATTACAAGGCAACACATGGCCCAAAAGAATAATTGTTTTTGCAAAGTATCACATATGACAGATGCTACGCCGGCCTACAGCTTATGGGCCTTGGCCTTGGCGAGTTAATGGTTGTGGGTCATCCAACATTGGTTCATCCTCCTCCCCTTCACCCATTGGCTGGAAGTCAGAGGTTGCCCAGTTGATCCCAATCAAAGCTTTGAATACAGCCTCAACACTAATAAGTGTTGACGGGTCAATATCGGGAGCAAATGTGTGCTTATGGATTGGAGGACTAAGGTCCTATGAATCATGGATTGATGCCTTGACCTTCTTGTTGCCAGTATCGTAAACCGGCTGATAGTGTGATAGGGTGGTATATTCAGCCAACTTGCTTCCTAGAGGACGCATTTCCCTTTATATTGGGCAAATTCCTCTACACTAAAGGGAGACCCGTCCTCTTTCACGCTGGGGCGGCTGTTAGCCAAGTCTTCTGGGTCAAGATCTTATTGCCATGCTTGAGCCCGGGTTAGCGCGGTGAATGCACCGGCTCTTGCAACTGTTTTTAAGTTCCTTGATTCACAGGGGAAAATCCTGGAGGAATTGTTTTGGGCCAGAAGAAAGCCAATGGGCCAAGGAAGCACCTGAGGGTCTGCTCGAGGGGAGCAGCACCCACCAGGGTGCACCAGGAGGCCCAAGCGTGCCCTTGTGGGTTGTGCCCACCTCGGGTGCCCCCCCGAACCGCCTGTTTGGTCTATAAATACCACAATATTCCAGAAACCCTAGGGGAGTCGACAAAATATCGAATCAATCACCACAGAGTCCAGAACCACCAGATCCAATCTAGACACCGTCATAGAGGGGTTCATCACTTCCATTGGTGCATCTCCTATGATGCATGAGTAGTTCTTTGTAGACCTACAGGTCTGTAGTTAGTAGCTAGATGGCTTGTTCTCTCTCTCTTTATTATCAATACAATTGTCTCTTGGAGATACATATGATGTAAGTCTTTTGGCGGTGTGTTTGTTGGGATCTGATGAACTTTGAGTTTATGATCAGATCTATGTTTTTATCCATGAAAATTATTTGAGTCTTCTTTGATCTCTTATATGCACGATTGCTTATAGTCTTGTATTTCTTCTCCGATATTTGGGTTTGTTTGGCCAACTTGATCTATTTATCTTGCAATGGGAAGATGTGCTTTGTAGTGGGTTTAATCTTATGGTGCTTGATCCCAGTGACAGAAGGGGAACCAACACGTATGTATCGTTGCTACTAAGGATAAGAAGATTAGATCCACATCTACCGCAATAGGTAAACGGCTCTCGTCTACATCATGTCATCGTTCTTATTTAATACTTCGTTTTCTCATGAAAATAATACACTAGATGCATGTTGGATAGCGGTCGATGTGTGGAGTAATAGTAGTAGATGCAAGTAGGAGTCGGTTTACTAATCTTGGACATGATGCCTATATAATGATCATTCCCTGGATATCGTCATGATTATTTGAAGTTCTATCAATTTCCCAACAGTAATTGTTTTCCCTCCCTTTGCTATTTTTCTCGAGAGAAGCCACTAGTGAAACCTACAACCCCCGAGTATCTTTTCATCATATTTGCCTTTGCGATCTATTTTCCCTTGCATTTATTTTTAGATCTATTATATGAAAAATACAAAAATACCTTGCTGCAATTTATTTGTTCCGCGATCTATTTATCCTATCTACCACTTTTTACCTCACATTTTTGCCTATCTTGAGGCACAGTATGCGGAAGGGATTGACAACCCCTTTAACACGTCGTGTTGCGAGTATTTGTTATTTGTGTCTAGGTGCTATTTATGTTGTGTGAGGAGGTTCTCCTACTGGTTCGATAACCTTGGTCTCATCACTGAGGGAAATACCTACTGTCTCTATACTGCATCATCCCATCATACTCTAAAATTTTGGGGGATGTTACCCTTTGCTATCTGAGGCGTTGTAAGTCGGCAGCGTGAATAAATTACACAGAGTGATGTGCTCCGTGTTGGGACTGTTGCCCTTATTGCATATAGCCTGGTAAGCCGGCAATGGACATAAGTATCACAGGTATGATATTTATTTTGTTATAGTTATATGAGGCTTTGATAAACCGGCCATGGTTATGGATGTTACAGTCACCAGTGGCTTGTTATATGGGGCTTTTTTGACCCACCTTGGGCTAAACCGCCAAGGCATTTGTGCTCTGTTGGTATGCAAGGTTTAAGACAATGTGGTTAGGCAAAATTTAATAATGAGTATGAGCATAAACATTGGATCATCAAAGAAGATCAAAACAGCTCATCAAATGTTATGCAGATCAACATGCGCGATGGCATGACAGATAACTGTTTGAAAGCTAGCCTATTACAAGGCAACACATGGCCCAAAAGAATGATTGTTTTTGCAAAGTATCACAGATGGCAGATGCTATGCCGGCCTACGGCTTACGGGCCTTAGCCTTGGCGAGTTGGTGGTTGTGGGTCTTCCAGCACTGGTTCATCCTCCTCCTCTTCACCCATTGGCTGGAAGTCGGAGGTTGCCCAGTTGATCCTAGTCAAAGCTTTGAATACATCGTCATCACTAATAAGTGTTGAGGGGTCAATGTCAAGAGCAAAAGTGTGCTTATGGATTGGAGGACTAAGGTCCTATGAATCTTGGATTGATGCCTTGACCTTCTTGATGTCAGTATCATAAACCGGCTGATAATGTGATAGGTCGGTATATTCAGCCAGCATGCTTGCTAGAGGACGCATTTCCCTTGCTATAAAAGCAAATTCCTCTGCACTGAAGGGAGACCCGTCCTCTTTCACATTGGGGCAACCTTAGCCAAGTCTTCTGGGTCAAGATCTTTTTGCCATGCTTTTGCCCGGGTTAGCACGGTGAGTGCATCGGCTCTTGCAACTGTTTTTAAGTTCCTTGATTCGCAGGGGCAACACAGATAGCTTCTCCAATGTGTCCTTGATGAGGGTTGGCAGTTGTTTCTTATGTGCAGTTGTGCACATGGCTTGTTGCACGCCAGTATAAAATTGCTCTACAAGGGTGTAGGTGGCTTTCAATTTCTTTGCGCATATCTGAGCCAAGGTGGGCGATTCTGGAGCCTGCATTATCAAGAAAATCTATAAGCTGGATGAATAGTGATTACAATGTATTGGTAGTAACAAATTGAGATGATGTTACTTACCGAAGATGGCAACAGTCATGGCATTTACTTGATGTCTTAATCCGGTGAGCTCTTCAGCCACCGGCTTAAGAGCTACTTCGGCATCTTCTGCTCTTTTCAACAGAGTTGATTTCTCTGTCTCCCAGCCTGCCTGATTAGCCTTGAAGTCATTTTTCAGCTTTTCCATATCTGCCAAACCAGTGGTCAACTCGGCTTTGGCCTTGGAGGTTTCAGATTGCTAAGACTTTATATTCTCTTGAAGATCAGCAACTTGGGAGTCTTTGATAGTAAGTTCAGCCTACAGGATATAAACAATAGCCGGGTTAAAGTCATCTTATTTAAAAAATGTCCCAAGCAAAATACAAGTATTTTACTTGGCACTTGGGGGCTAATGCATATTGCTCTTTTTTGAAGACAGATTATGATGACCCGACTGCTTTATTATGACTATAGCCAATTCATGGGGGTTATATGCTTGGATTTTATGAACTCATATGTTAATGCGACCCGGCTTATCTTGACAGATTAAGCCGGTCCTTGAGGGATACAGATGTGAAATTGACTCACTAATATTCAAAGTCCCGGTTCATCTTGGCAGTATAAGCCGACCCATGGGGGTTACATGTGCAAAGTTGAAATATTATTATTGGAAGTCCCGGTTTATCTTGAAAGTATAAATTGTCCCTTTGGGGCTACTGGATTTGATCTACAAAGCTATTTAAAGTTTACAGCACATTCTATTCTATCATGTCCAGTAAACTTGGCGGCTAATGGAAATGTATTCTTATGAAGAGAGCTATAGTGTTTACCTCAAAGCACTCCTTCATCAAGTTTACCAAGTCGGCTTCAAAGTCACGGCTTCTGTACAGGCGGTTCAAGTACACAGAGTGGATCTCTTGGGCTCTGAAGTGGGCATAGCTCTCTAGATTGGCTGACCACTTGCCTTTGTCAGCAATAGAAATTTCTTGATGGTAACATCATCAGCCTTTTCTTCAGCAGGCTTGATAGGGCTTGGCGGCTTAAGGGGGCTTGGCAGATAGGTAGTGGTCGGTGTCGGTGTCAAAACCGGCGGA
This sequence comes from Triticum dicoccoides, assembly GCF_002162155.2. Classification (NCBI taxonomy): domain Eukaryota; kingdom Viridiplantae; phylum Streptophyta; class Magnoliopsida; order Poales; family Poaceae; genus Triticum; species Triticum dicoccoides. The sequence goes on from NC_041386.1 coordinate 730,027,487, forward strand.
TCTCGGGTAGGGGGTCCCGATCTGTGCGTCTTAGGCCGATGGTAATAGGAAGCAAGGGACACAATGTTTACCCAGGTTCGGGCCCTCTCGGTGGAGGTAAAACCCTACTTCCTGCTTGATTAATATTGAAGATATCAGTAGTACAAGAGTAGATCTACCACGAGATCGTAGAGGTTAAACCCTAAGAGCTAGCCTATGATGGTATGATTGTAATTGTGATCGGCCTTCTAAGGACCATCCTCTCCGGTTTATATAGACACCGGAGAGAGCTAGGGTTTACATGGAGTCGATTACAAGGAAGGAAACATAATATACGGATCGCCAAGCTTGTCTTCCACGCAAAGGAGAGTCCCATCCGGACACGGGCCGGAGTCTTGAGTCTTGTATCTTCACGCTTCAATAGTCCAGACAATGTATATAGTCCGGTTGTCCGGATACCCCCTAATCCAGGACTCCCTCAGTGGCCCCTGAACCAGGCTTCAATGACGATGAGTCCGGCGCGCAGTCTTGTCTTCGGCATTGCAATGCGGGTTCCTTCTCCGAATACTCCAAGGTAATTATCGAACACGTAGACCATGTCCAGATCTGCAAAATGATCTTCACATACCACTGTAGAGAGAATGATCCTTCAGCTGACAACTTCTTAGACGATGTGATATGTCATTACGGTTAGGTCATTGTTCGAACCGTTTTCCCACAACCAGCCACAACGTGTATTGCGAGGCGGTTTCCTTGACAGATCTTGTCAAAGCAGAGATCGTGTCCCCTCATCACGGGATTCTCATCAATACGGGTATGGGTAATCCCCCCGTGCCATCAATCGTGGCGCTTGGGGAGTAAGCGATTCTCAACGGGATAGTGGGGAGGCGCACCGCTTCCATCGCCTCTATAAGGGGATAAGAGTTCCCCATTTTTACCCACGCCTTCTTCCGCCTTTGCCCACTCTTGCCCCCTCGAGCTCCAGCGCCCTAGTACAAGTCTTCTCCGCACAGTTAAAAATGTCCGGAGCAGGAGGTAAGTGGGTGGCTTCCACCGTGAAGGAGAAGAATATCGCGAATCTTCGGGCGGCCGGATACTTGGCTGCAAACATAGCGCACCGGCTACCAGACGACGGGCAGGTCATTCCAACTCCAGGACCCCACGAGAGGGTCGTGTTTCTCGCCCACTTCGTCCGTGGACTGGGGTTTCCACTTCACCCCTTCGTCCACGGGCTCATGTTCTACTACGGGCTAGATTTCCATGATCTAGCCCCGAACTTCATCCTCAACATCTCGGCGTTCATCGTCGTATGCGAGGCCTTCCTCCGCATCAAGCATCATTTCGGTTTGTGGCTGCAAATCTTTTGCGTGAAGCCGAAGATCGTGAGCAGCCAGCAAGCGGAGTGTGGAGGAGCCATGGTGGGCAAGATGCCTAACGTCACCTGGCTTGACGGCTCCTTTGCGGAAACCATGAAGGGGTGGTAGTCGGGGTGGTTCTACATCACCGAGCCATGCGACGCCAACTGGGCGGCGGCCCCTGAGTTCCGATCCGGAACCCCCATGTGGCTCACCTCCTGGGAACAGAAGGGCCTGTCCTGGGGCGAATCTACAGAGCTGACCAGACTCCAAAACTGCATCAAGGGCATGAAGGACAAGAACATCAAGCTTGTCAACGTGATCCGGGTCATGCTCCTTCACCGGATTCTGCCGTGCCAAAGGCGGGCATTCAATCTGTGGGAGTTCGTCCCGGCCGAACACCAGACGCTTCAGAGGCTCTACGGCATGAAGCACAAAAACACGTGGAAGGCGTTGTTCAAGGCCTCAGAAGTACCTCCTCCCATATCCGAGGACCGTGGGCTCCACGCCGCGCGGCCTCCTAGTCAGGTGAGTTCTCAGGCTGCCACCGGATTTGGTTCTTCCCAATATATTCCCGGGGGAGCCTTAAGTAATTGTGCATATTTGTTCAGGATTATGTGGAGACAGTGGAGCAGATTGACTGTCCGGCTCCGCTGCCAGAAAGCCCAGCTAATGCTCTCCTGACAGAAATGCTGGTCCCGGCGCCCTACAAGGGGCCGGAGAAGAAGGCCGATAAGAAGTCCCCGGGGATCCGAAAGGGTCTCTGACGTAAGGTTACGCCAGAAGCCTCGACCGAAGACGACGAGGCACACTCCTCCCCCGAAGGGGAAGAAGAAGAAGAGGAGGCTGCCCCATCCGGAAAGGACGAGGGGCCTGAGAGGGCGGACCAGGAGGCCAGGAGAACCCCCCAGCGCTCGTCGTCCGATGACGACGAGGCAGATTCCTCCCACGGAGGCGGGGGAAAACAAGAATAAACTCCACCTCCCCGTATTGGGGGTAGAAAAAGAGGAAGGCTGCCCCGGAGGGGGAGGCTGGGACGTCCAAGAAGGGAAAGGTGTCCCTTCCGGACTACTACGCCACCGCCGCCGATAGCGAGGAGGGGTGGCTGCCCAGGAAGAAGCCCCTAGTGCGATCATAAGTATCTCCACTCCATCGTAATTTTGCTTCATAGTTTTGTTATAACGCCGAAGTTGTATGTAGTCCGGCCAGGGTCCATCCCGAGGCATCGTCTTCGGATGGGTCCTTGAGCGATACGGTGATGAACTCGCTCCCGACGGCCACTAATCCTCAGCCCGCAGATGACACGGAGGTGTTATCCCAAAGGCTCCCAGAGCGGGGGGAGGTGACTCTGGAGGCGCCCAAAGGCGGCATTCCAGACGTCAGACACGCGGGGTTCAAGATTGCCGCGGATCGTGTTGATGAGAGCCACCATAGGCCGGGCTCTCAACCGAACACTGTTCCGGAGCTTTCAATGGTTCCGGACTCAGGTGGGCAGCCCCTCGTTAGGGAGGGAGAGCCGTCTGTGTCGAGGACTTCCGTTGCACCCGAGGCGCCGGATTGTCTGCTGGAAGCGCTTCGCGGCGCTTCAATAGATGAAGAGCTCCGTACTCTTATGAGTGCGGTGATTCAGAAGGTTTCGTCCGCCAAGAGTGGACTAACCGAAGCCTGCACAAGCCTCCTGACAGGCTTTGAGGTGAGTAATAAAAATGTGTGAAATTACCACCCGATAGGTAGTAGCCGCTGATACTCGGTTTGGTGTTCAGAAAGAAAAACCTAACGGAGGGTCAACTATAATCTGCAGGAGTCTAACAATAAGTTTGAATGTGAATAAGCAGGCTGTGCTGCTTGCCGCTACGGTCCGTACGGCCGAGATCGCCGGACTAAAACACGACCTGGAGCAGGCGCCGGGAGAGCTCGACCTCACGAGGAGGCAGCTCGAAAAGAACAAAGGTGAATGATTCCCTGCTCTAATATAATGAAGGATAGATAAAATTGGTTATTCTAACGATGAAGCGTCGTGATTTTGTAACAGAGGCCACCACCGAAGTGGCGTCTCTAAAAAAAGCGTTGTCCAAGCCCGAACACAAGGCGGCCTTGGAACGCAAGGAGCGCGATAAGCAAGGTGCCTGAGTGGGCGAGGTACAACAAGAGCTCCAGGAGCTCGGCAAGAAGTTCGAGTCGGTGGAGCATGAGCTTAAGGCGAAAGAGGCCGAGCTTGCGAAGGCCCTTGCAAGTACAAAAGACGCCAAGGCCGAAGCCAAGAAGGCACAGCAGGAAATCCAGGAGGCCAAAAAGATAACAGCGGGTAAGAAATTCTTTATGCAAAGCAAACAGGTGGAGGAGGCGTTTCTTTTACTTACCCGAGTCCGGAGCTCTCCAGGGGAATTCGCAGATCTGCCACGCAGCTTATCAGATGCCGCGGAGTTCTACCGTGCTCAGGAGGGGAGCTCAACGAAGAAGCTGTTTTGGTCCCAGTATGCTGGGGCCGAACATCCAACACCTCTGAGTGACCAACTGAAGCAGTTGGTCGAACTCCACAGGGCGGCCGAAGTGGTTATCAAGGATTTCATAGTCCGGATGTGGCCTGGTGAGCCCCTGCCCACCAGCTACTTCGGCCTGATCAAGCGGATGGTGAATGCCTGTCCGCGACTGGAAGTCATCAAGCGATCCGTTTGTATTGAGGGTGCCCGCCAGGCCTCTGCCCGTGCGAAGGTGCATTGGGGCAAGCTGGATGCGGAGAAGCTGGTGAAGGACGGGCCGCCGGAGGGCAAGGCGCATCGCTATCCGGAGAAGTATTATGATGGCGTTCTGAAGGGCGCTCGCCTCATGGCCGATGACTGTACCAAGGACATAATTTTAGAATGAATTCACTTCTCTCATGTTTGTGTTTAAAGACAAAGTTACTTGCGCTATGTAGCGCTTTTGTTATTTAAAATATTACCTTCTGTGCAGCTATTTATAAAATTCTGAAAGTAGGCCAGTCGTCGGCTTCTGCCCCCATGTAACTAGTACTGGGGTGTTCGTGGAAAACCCGGACACTCTTTATCCAAATGTTCGGTCCCTTAAGGAGGTGTCCGGCGCAACGAACAAGGCAATCGGACTATGCGGCTTTATAACCTTCACATATCCATAGAAGTCTACGAATTTCAATTTTGGCGAAGCCCCTAGAATCCGGAAGACCGAATTGGGGCGCTATATACGCTTAAATTGGACGAAGCCGAATTGTCGCCAAAAGCGGAAAAATCTTTAAGGATTTTAAGACCTCTCGAATAGCGACCAGCTCTCACCACATCATGTTGGTCAGTTTTCGGCTTTCTCTACTGAGGTGCTCGTCTAGAAGAACCGGGACACAATCGCAGTAGTTCTCCCTGCGCTACCTTAGCCGATATAACAGAACATAAGGCACCAAAACAAAGTAGCCGGGCTATCCCAACTGTAGACCCAAGACATGATTCGGACTTGATGCATATAATGCTATAAGTTCGGGGTGCCGCACTGTTGAAAGTGTTTGTACTTGTATTGTCGTATTATGGGGCGCCATAAGAAGCCCCTGGCAAACTGAACGTACCAAAGCGTACGGATGCAATATCAAATAAACATTTGTAAGAAAAAATGCTCAAATAAGAGTAATAAGTTGCTGCTATATATGATCTCCCATTGATGAATAATACATTTAAGCGTATGTTTACAATGAATGCATTACGCGGAGATAAATAGGATTATTTGACATACCCTGTCCGGGGGCAGGCTACATACATATAGATAAAGCAGGTATGATCGTAAATAGATTCCACCTGGGTATTTCCTTCTGTGCGCAAAGCCTGTTGCCTCCTTGGTTTTCTCTCCTATGTAGGTCCGGCAATCCGGCTCTTTCGGAGAGGCTGCACTAAAGCAATGTCCTGAAAGGTGAAAGGAAAGGTTACGAAGGTATGTGGCGGTGATACCACACTGTTGACTGAGCCACTGCTGCTCCTCTGCCTGTGCCCATGGTATTTTAAGTGCGTAATTGTGTACGCGTGGCACGAATGCTTCTTTGATGGGATTTGAGCGGAGGCCGGACTGCTAGTCGTGTTCTTGGCGTGCCTGGTGGTCCTGTTACGGGGTGCTCCAAACTCGCTTGACGGTGCTTGAGGTTGTCGTCGCCAGATTGGTGGTTTGCCGGAGGATGCCGCATTGTACTTCTGCCACGAGGGCTGCAGTATGCTCTTCTGTACGGAGAGAGCGGTCCATGTTTCCGTTGACTGTTATGACCCCGCGCGGGCCTGGTATCTTGAGCTTGAGGTATGCATAGTGTGGTACCGCATTGAATCTAGAGAATGCGGTTCTCCCGAGTAGTGCGTGGTAACCACTACGGAAAGGGACGATATCGAAGATTAACTCCTTGCTTCGGAAGTTGTCCGGAGATCCGAAGACCACTTCCAATGTTATAGAGCCCGTACAACGGGCCTCTACTCCAGGAATTACACCTTTAAAGGTGGTTTTGGTGGGCTTGATCCTTGAAGGATCGATGCCCATTTTGCGCACTGTGTCCTGGTAAAGCAGGTTCAGGCTGCTACCGCCGTCCATAAAGACTCGCGTGAGGTGGAATCCATTGATGATTGGGTCTAAGACCAATGCGGCCGAGCCGGCGTGACGGATGCTAGTAGGATGATCACTACGATCAAAGGTGATCAGACAAGCTGACCATGGGTTAAATTGGGGACGACTGGCTCCATCGCGTAGACGCCCCATAGTTCTCATTTCCGTCCCCGCTTGGGGATGTGAGTGGCGTAGATCATGTTGACCGTTTTCACCTGGGGGGGGATTTCTTCTGTCCCCCATGTTCGGACGCCGGGGCTCCTCGTCATCGTCGTTGTGCAGCCCCTTGTCCTTCTTTTTGGCATTTATTTTGCCCGCCTGTTTAAATACCCAGCAGTCTCTATTGGTGTGGTTGGCTGGCTTGTCTGGGGTGTCATGAATTTGGCACGAGCGCTCCAGTATACGGTCTAGACTGGGCGGTCCCTGATTGTTTCTTTTGAATGGCTTCTTCCGCTAACCGGATTTGGATCCGCTGAATCCGGCATTGACCGCTGTGTCTTCGGTGTTGTCACCGTTGTTCCATCACTTGTGTCTGTTGCACTGTAGCTTGCCATTATTGTCACAGACATTTAACGTGCCAGAATGTGGCGTAGTGCTGCTGCAAGCCAACCAGCTGTCCTCGCCCACGCAAAAGCGGGTCATTAGTGTCGTGAGAGCTGCCCTGGACTTGGGTTTCTCCTGGCCGAGGTGTCGGGCGAGACACTCGTCGCGGATATTATGCTTGAAAGCCGCCAGGGCTTCGGCATCCGGACAGTCAACTATTTGGTTCTTTTTAGTTAGGAACCTGGTCCAGAATTTCTTGGCTGATTCTCCGGGCTGTTGAGTAATGTGACTCAAGTCATCGGCATCCGTAGGTCGCACATATGTGCCTTGGAAGTTGTCAAGAAATGTGTCTTCCAGGTTTTCCCAACTGCCAATGGAATTTGCGGGCAGGCTGTTTAGCTAGTGACGGGCGGGTCCTTTGAGCTTAAGGGGAAGATACTTGATGGCATGTAGATCGTCTCCGCGGGCCATGTGGATGTGGAGAAGGAAATCTTCGATCCATACCGCGGGGTCTGTTGTGCCATCGTATGATTCGATGTTTACGGGTCTGAGCCCTTCTGGGAATTCATGATCCATCACTTCATCAGTGCAGCAGAGGGGGTGTGCGGCGCCTCTGTGTCGGGCTATGTCGCGACGCAGTCCAGCTGCGTCTGACTGGTTATGTTCGGCCCGGTCGGATTTGCTGTTAGTGTATCCGGTATGACGATCATCGTCATGTGCTGCGGCGCGCCCCCGTGATCCGTAGATCGATCTTGGTTGTCCTGCGGTGTTATCCAGTATATCGCGCAGATCCTGAGTATTGCCCAGGGCCGTAGTAAACTAGCGTGGCGGTGCAGGCTGGTATTCGGGCTGATATACCATTTTATCCCGACCTCGAGGCGGCCGGTCAGCCATGTGGCGCTCGATTCCATATTCCTCGGCTGCCAGGACTTCTGTTCATCTATCTGTGAGCAGGTCTTGATCAGCTTGAAGCTGCTGCTGCTTTTTCTTCAGGCTTCTCGCAGTGGCAATAAGCCGGCGCTTGACGCGCTCCTGCTCCGCGGGGTCCTCGGGCACACCGAACTCGTCGTCGCCGAGACTAATCTCGTCTTCGGAGGAGGGCATGTAGTTGTCCTCCTCCGGATACCCGTCCATCGCCTGTTCGTCTGGGTTGTCCTCCCTATCTTCCTGCTCGGCCTGCTCGAAGGCGGGCTGATCGGGGTTGTATTCATCATCGGCACCATCCGGATTGTTTTCGTCTCCGGTGCCGGTATTGCCTTGGCGGGGCTTGGAGCGGCGCTGGCGACGCCCATGCTTTGCTTTCTTCTTGGAGGGGTTATTCTCCGTTGCCTCATCGCCATTGGTTTCTTTCGGAGTGTCCAGCATATATATATCGTATGAAGAGGTGGCTGTCCACCGCCCTGTGAGCAGGTTGATGTCTTCGAAGTCGAAGTCAAGCACGTCGGTTAAATCAACGACCGTGGCAATGAAGTGGGTGGTGGGTGGGCAGCGAATTCCTTCGTCGCCTGCTTCCCACTCAAGCTGGACATAGTTCGGCCCAGAGCCTCCTGACAAAGAGAGAGACTTTAATGAGTTCGGCATGTCGCCAAAGGGCGAGTGCTGAAAGATGTCCGCAGCGGTAAACTCCATTACCGGAGCCCAACCTGGATTGGCTGGCTCGAGGGTATGCGGACCGGAACCAACAACCGGATACGAGTCCGGGGGGCCGGGGTTACAGGCCTCCACAGAGGTGAGACCTATGTTCGGCTCCACCGGCAATGAGTATGCGGCCTGCAAGGCGGGGTCTACCCCTCCGTCCTTGGGCAACGCAATCTGCTCCGGATTTAGATCTAGGGCCACTACAAGGGTGATGTCCTAAGCATTGTCCGACAGCAGGTCTAGGCCGTCCTCGTCGTGACTGTCCGGCGCTCCTGGAACAGGGCCGAATCCGTCGAAGATCAAGTCTCCGCGAATATCCGCCGTGTAGTTCAAGTTTCCGAACCTGATCTGGTGGCCAGGGGCGTAGCTGTCGATCTGCTCCAGATGACCAAGCGAGTTGGCCCGCAGTGTGAAGCCGCCGAACACAAAGATCTGTCCGGGGAGAAAAGTCTCGCCCTGGACCGTGTTGTTAGCGACTGAAGACGCCATCGAGCCTCGAAGCGACGACACAGAGGAACTCTCAATGAAAGTACCAATGTTGGTATCAAAACCGGCGGATCTCAGGTAGGGGGTCTCGATCTATGCGTCTTAGGCCGATGGTAATGAGAAGCAAGGGACACAATGTTTACCCAGGTTCGGGCCCTCTCGATGGAGGTAAAACCCTACTTCCTGCTTGATTAATATTGAAGATATGAGTAGCACAAGAGTAGATCTACCACGAGGTCGTAGAGGCTAAACCCTAAGAGCTAGCCTATGATGGTATGATTGTAATTGTGATCGGCCTTCTAAGGACCATCCTCTCCGGTTTATATAAACAACGGAGAGAGCTAGGGTTTACATGGAGTCGGTTACAAGGAAGGAAACATAATATCCGGATCGCCAAGCTTGTCTTCCACGCAAAGGAGAGTCCCATACGGACACGGGCCGGAGTCTTGAGTCTTGTATCTTCACGCTTCAATAGTCTGGACGTTGTATATAGTCTGGCTGTCCGGATACCCCCTAATCCAGAACTCCCTTAGTCGGGTCAACATCCATCTGGTCCATATCAACATTGTGATCGACCAGTGGCAGTTCATCGATTGTGGCTTCAGGGGCTTGGTGGGAAGTCTCTGGTAACTGCTACTCCGGTTCAGAGGGGTCCTAAGTAGTTTTAGTCACCTTCATTTTCTTGCTGGGCTTTGTCATAGCCCTGTGAATGAAACACAAAATGAGGTTAATACAATAATTGAGTATATAATTGAAAGCAAAGATTTCGCAGTCTTACCTAGGCACAGGTTTGAAGGCTGGGACATGAGTCCCTGTTGAGTCGCTAGAGGAGGAATGAGATGTTCCCTGATAATTTGAATCGGAAGGATTAAGAGGTTGTCGAAAGAGACCGGCCCTGGGATAAGTTAAGTCGGAGTTTGTTGAGACCTCTGGACGACGCTTGCGGGGAGCCAGAGTGTTTGGTAAGCCAGAGCAAAGGATCCCGCTTCCGTTGTTCTAGGTTGTGCGGCGAGCTTCATGTTGCTGCTTCTTCAAACTAAAGTTGGGATCCAAATAAGCCAAAGGATGAGAAAACCTTACTTTCCGGCTTGCTTGTCGAGTTTTATGTTTTGGCAGAGATTTTGAGCCGGAGGAAAGAACAATTACCTCTTCGTCACCCGCACAGCTGGCTTTTGGTTCCTCCTGATAACAGTCATTGTCAATGAGATGTATAAAAAATGAGCCAAGAGAGTCAAGTTCTACCTTTGACTCATCATCATCACCATCGTCATCCAAGTTCAGTAACTCGGAGGGATCGGTCTTCTTCTTGGCAGGCCTTTTGGTGGCCTTGGTCTTGGTCCGGGTCGGCTTGGTCGGTTTATCCTGGGGTTTCTTCTTCCAAAATGGAGAATCGGCCTATGGAGGTCAGATGATCATAAGTGGATGGTATTAATGAAAACATGATTTATATTGGAAGTAGGGTGTGCAACACTTACAGCTCGCGGCTGGTTGAAGGTGCAGTAAGGACTAAGTCCGGTTTTACTGCATTCTGCCCAGGTTTCGTTGAACAAATCCTTGGTTGCTTTAGTGACTTTTGCATCAGATAGTTGAATTTTGCAGTGGCGTTGGGGATCTTTCAAGTCGCCGGTATGCTCGCACATTAAGCCGGGGCTACGGCTTAAGGGAAAGATCCTCCAGGAGACACAGCACCGAACAAGGTCGATGTGGGTTAAGCCGTTAGCCATGAAGGCTCTGTGCTTTGAAAAAGTGGGTGCGTACTTGGCCCGTTCCTTCGTGCTGATCTGCGGTGGGAGTGGATGTGTGTTGCTAAGCAGGTGGTCATGATAACCCGGCAAAGGATTCTCGCCTGCAGGAGATGTGTCTTGGCAATAGAACCAAGTCTGGTTCCAGTCCTTGGGATGATTGGGCGGTTTGGCATATGGGAAGGAGGCCTCTTTCCGTTTATAAATTGAGACCCCACCTAGCTCCAAGTTGGGCCTATCGGTAAACTCTATCTGCCGGTTTAAGTAATAAAACTCTCTGAACAGTTCAACAGTTGGGTCTTCTTGAAGATAAGCCTCACAGAAGACGTGGAAGTTGCAAATATTGGAGACAGAATTAGGCCCGATGTCTTGAGGATGAAGTTGGAAGAATGCAGCACATCCCGAAAGAATTTTGAATAGGGCGGGATAAACCCCCGGATCATATGATCAGTGAAAACAATTACTTCTCCTTCCTTGGGCTCAGGAGGATTTTTGAGGCCTGGGACTCTCCAGTGGATGTCATTCTTCTTGGCTAAAGCGGCAGTTGCAACGAAATTGTTCAGATCTTCCTCGGTGACCCGGGATGATACCCAGTTGCATGCAGTGAATGTCTTAGTCATTGTTGATGATCTGAAAAGAAAATTTTGCCGATTTAAGATTATGTTGTTAAGTCGGCCGTTGGTTCAAGGGTAAGAACGATAAAGCAGGCAGTGTGTTAAGACGGAGGATAGCATTGGATTTATGCAAGGCAAACCATTGGCGGCTTAACAGGGGACTAATGGTACCTGGCGGGTTACAGTTTATAAGTTAAGCCGCCAACACAACTATCGATTTTCAGATCTGTGAGTGGAAAAATTGCTAAGTGTTGGACAAACAACTTTCATAGATCGATGCTATAATTTTGGATCTATGGCAGTTAAAATAATGAAGAAATTTATAAACCTAAGTTGCGGCAGCAGAGCAGTTCATGTGCTCAGATGGGATCTCTCACGGAGAGGAGACGTTCAAATATAAAAAATGAGTGCTAAAACTGATGCCGCACAGGATGAGCACTAAGCTCAGATCAAAACGACAGAAGATAGGGACGAACCAAGAGGAACGGAGAAGAACAACGACGAACTTGAAAAAACCCTAATGGGATCTACGGTGAGGGAAGGAGAAAAGCTTACCGGGGCTGTTGAACAGCGGAGGTGCGCAGACGAACTCTGGTCCGTTTAGGTAGATGCAGCGGCCGTAGTTGAGGCAGTGGCGAAGGTCGATGGCGGCGGCGGAGCTCGGGCGCTAGAGATGTTGTGAAGAAGAGGACGAAGACGAGGAGGCAAGGGGGGAAATGGAAGGGACCTCTGGCCCTATTTATAAGGCAGAAGGATAAGTGGCATGCGCGGGAATCAAGGAGGCTGAAACATGGATATGTGACAACACAGAATGCCTCGATTTTCGAAGGTTCATTAAAAGTGATGACATATTAAGATTTGGGCCTCGTGTGATATTAATGTGCGATGACGTCAAGGCGGGTTACCACGATTCTAGGAGATGACGTCACGACGGGTTATAAGATCCCGTAAGGACAGATGAGGAAGGATTTTTTTCTAAGTATTGAAGATTGATATGAACAAGTTTATATCAACATGGGGCCTAATGTTGGGGATATGACTATTGGGTATGACACGCCCAGGAGGGGTCAGGTCATGCCACTGGCGGTTCATAATGAGAAGGCCCAAGAAGATGTTGAAGATGGCGGTTCATGAAGCAAGCTTATTGAAGGCCCAAGACCCGGAGGAGACTTGAGGCCCACGGGCATAAAATGCCATATGTTTAACTTGTATGTTAAGGAAAGTGTAGTTCTATCACCGAGCCGGACACGTTGTGTATGAGCCAGTCGGGACTCTGTAAGCCGTCGGGAATCAGCCTATGTATATAAAGGGGTGACCCGGTGGCGGGTTAAGGCAGAGAATAACAAGTCGAGAACTAGGTCAAGCGTATTCGCTCCCTGGTAAATGAAACCCAAGCAATACAACCTAAAGCAGGAGTAGGCCTTTACCTCGTTGCGGGGGGATGAACCTGGGTAAACTCTTTGTGTCCCTTGTCCCGTTTTAACCCCTTCAAGCTCAGTTAGTTGCGATGGCTCCACACCTAAGACCTTATGCTAGGGCATCTGCCGTGACAATTCCATGACACTGTCGGTGATAGAAAAATCTTGAAAGATCAAGTCTAAGTATATATGTGCTTTCGGTGTCGAAACTTAATATTTAGAAGTCTTACCTTCCTCATTAGAATAACAAAGAAAATGTTAAGAATTTAGCATGCATGTAATTCTACTACAAGGTATTATAAATAACACCGAACTATTATTTCTGAACACCAGACCTTTAGAAAATCAGTTAATATGCTGGTAGTGATTTTATTTCTTTCCTAGTTTGTGGAAGCACAAAGGGATCTGCAACTCAGTGTTGCTCTAGAAAACAATGTTGTAAGTCGAAACAAGCAAGAAAATAGGAGCTGGAAGTCAATGGTGGACATGTCGATGTCGTCAGCCGGCAGAGCAGGAGGAAGAAGCCGACGACAAAGACAACGCTGGTGACAAAGATGATGTAACTGCAGCCACTATACATCAAAAAATCACAAAATCATTAGAAATTCCTATGAAAAATTGAATACATCATAAAAATATACGTCAAAAAATGTGGGAAATTAATAGTCTGGAGTATGCCCACTATATAAAAGGATGTATTTCCACTGAAGATCTCACTTTTCCTTACAACATGATCGAGTAGACACATAGCACTGAATTGATTATAATTTTTCTTTCAATAAAGATCTTCTCTAGTCCATTCATAGAACACACCATAAAAGGTTTTACTCACTATTAACTAAACAATAGTAAAGGACCAATATGCATTTTAAGTTCCCGTACTAATATAACCAAGACATAGCCAAACAAAGGTAGCTACAACAACACAAAAACTAGCCCACGATTTACCCCTTAACACATTGATTGGTTTACAACTCATACACATAACAGATCATTGAAAATACATTTGTTTGTTTCCTAGCTTGCGGAAGCACTAGTAAATTTCACATGGTGGTACCAAATTTGTTTCTTTCCTGGCTTATGAAAGCACGAATGAATCAATTGTCAATGTTGCCCCAGACAAATGTTGGTAGTTGGAACAAGCACTAGAAAAAATCAACAATCCATTCAAAAAGGTAGACAAGGGGATTTACTAGAGGTGGAACTCGTGGAGGAACAATGCTGAGGACGTAACCAATATTGCAGGACTGCGACGGAGGTTGATGGTGTGGTTGTCTATGCTGGTGATAAGATGAGCGAGAGGAAAAAGGGGTGATCAAGGCGATGCCAGCGACCAAGACGATGCCGCTGCTGACTAGTTAGTTGCAGAAGAGAGTAAATGTGTTAGAGAATAAAACGTCTAGGTCGGTGGAGTAGCTGCTTTGGTGGTGGAGGATAGGCCCGGCGTCATGGGCTTGTGTAGGACAGTAGCCATAGGAACCCTAGACTATGGAGAGACTCGAGTAGGGGGGTAAGGTGGCGGAGCCACGGTGGGGCCACGAGAAAGTTTGGGTTCAACCCATTGACTGGATCCATTAAAAGCTATTGCGGTTTCAAATCACAGCGCACTTCACTAGGTCGTTGTTTACTCACTCCCACTGTAGTCCATACCATTTTTCGCTGAACCCTTTGAACCCGCACAATAGCAAACCGGACTAAGAAACCAACCATTCACCCCAGGCGAACCAGCCCCAGTCCCAGGTTGAGTCATATGGCATAGCCCCTTTAGTTGGAGATGTCCATGTTGTCTTCACGGAATTTTAACAAGAAGTCTATCGTGGCAGCCATTTTCTACCACTGTTGCAGCAGTTTCCTGGAAAAAAATGTTTTCAGCCAAAAGTGTTGTCGTGCAGCAGAAAATGTTGGCAATTTGTTTTTGTGTTGTGGCAGAAATTTTCTTCCTTAACTCGTTTCTTCAACTTTTCTTCATCGAGAACTCCTCCTTCACATACGACTTTTGCGTTGGGGTCCATGAACACAAAATTTGTCACCATCATGTACTTGCACTAAATAATATTGCTATCTATAGCTAATAAAAATGTGTTACATGAAATATTATATGCATGTCATAAAAGTGAAAATCATATGGCTCCAGCTATCATGTTGTACCATGACATGCATGTCATGCAAATTATTTACAACATATACTCATATCATACAAATCACATTAATATGATGAAGGATATACCACATGACATGCACATTCTGTAAAAAAAAGTTAGGCGCCTCTAACCGGTTTATACAAATGTTATCGTTGCTGCTAGAGTTTCATTGCAAACTATTACATACCTATGTTCATCATCAAGTATGATTATTCAAGTTCCTAATTTAACATGCGGGGTGTATGAAACATGAAACTTTAAGAAAACCTCAAGCCCCACAATAAACTTTGTTAAATATGTGACCGCCGTGTAGATGATACCTACAAGCCCTCAAATTTCATCTTTCCTAACTAAGGTGAGGTTCAAAGAACAAAAGCACATGTTTGATCTAACAACTAGCATACTATGACAAGGGTAGAAGGATCAGGGATAGCCAGAACCCTGTAACAAAAGCACACCATGCTGTCAAGATAAGAAAACCTCGAATTCAAGGGGAGCAACAAGTGTATCATGTAATATATCACATCTACTACCCGCACAAAAACCGTTGTGCAATGCTCGCACAAAAACTGTTATGCAATAACCGGACATCTCATGTGTCGTAGATTGTAACATGCATCTCCCCATAGACGCTGATGATGTCACTGTTGGGAACGTAGTAGAGCAAAATCATCCGATGAATCAAGCTACCAAGATCACCAGATGAGATTGTATCGCATCGTTGCCAAAAAGAGTGCACCAAATGATTTGTTGGAGTACACCATTGGAGTATATTCCCATAACTAGGATTTAAAACCTCCCAACCATGAGAATTTTCCTACGAACAAACATCAAACACATGATCTCTCAGCTTGTATCTGATGACCCACAAGTATATGGGGTCAATTGTAGCATATTTGATAAATAATAGTGTCGAACCCAACGAGGAGCAGAAGGAAATGAGAAGTGGTTTTCAGCAAGGTAATGTCTACAACTGCTAAAATTGTAAGTAGCAGAGTAGTTTGATAGCAAGATAATTTGTAATGAGCAAGTAATGATAGTAGTAACAAAAGTGCATCAAGGTAGCCCAATCCTTTTGAGGCAAAGGACGGGACAAAACGGTCTCTTATGATAAGAAAAGTGTTCTTGAGGGTACACGGGAATTTCATCTAGTCACTTTCATCATATTGGCTTAATTCGTGTTCGCTACTTTGATATTTTGGTATGTGGGTAGGTGTTGTTCTTACTTGAACAAACCTCCTACTTATGATTAACCCCCTCGCAAGCATTCGCAACTACGAGAAAAGTATTAAGAATAAATTCTAACCATAGCATTAAACTTTTGGATCCAATCGGTCCCTTACGGAATAGCGCATAAACTAGGGTTTAAACTTCTATCACTCTCGCAACCCATCATCTAATAACTACTAAACAATGCATTCCCTTAGGCCCAAAAATGGTGAAGTCTCATGTAGTCGACATTCACATGACACCACTAAGGGAATCACAACATACATATCATCAAAATATCAAACACACATCAAGTTCACATGATTACTTGCAACATGATTCTCCCGAGACCTCAAGAACAAAAGTAACTACTCACAAATGATAATCATGCTCAAGATCAGAGGGGTATTAAATGGCATAATGGATCTGAACATATAATCTTCCATTAAATAAACCATATAGTAATCAACTACAAGATGTAATCAACACTACCACGCACAAGCACCAATCTATAGTTCCGGTACAAAGATTGAACACAAGAGATGAACTAGGGTTTGAGAGGAGTTGGTGTTGTTGAAGATGTTGATGAGGATAGTCCTCCCCAAGATGGGAGAGTTGTTAGTGATGATGATGATGATTTCCACCTCCGAGAGGGAAGTTCCCTCGGCGGAGTCGCTCCGCCGGAGGGCAAAAGTGCTCCTGCACAGGTTCCGCCTCGAGACGGAGGCGCTTCATCCCGAAAGTCCTTTCCTTATTTTTTTAGGTCAAAATGACTTATTTACCAGAAGAGGGGCACCGAAGGTGCGCCTGGGTGAGCACAACGCACCAGGGCGCGCCTGGGCTCCCTGGCGTGCCCAGGTGGGTTGTGCCCACCTGGTGGGCCCCCTCTGGCACTTATTTGCTCCAATATTCCTCAAATATTCCATACAAAATCCTCATAAAGTTTCAGCTCATTTGGAGTTGTGCAGAATAGGTAGCCTGACGTAGCTTTTACAGGTCCAGATTTCTAGCTGCTAGAATTCTCCCCCTTTTGTGTATACCTTGCATATTATGAGAGAAAAGGCATTAGAATTACTCCAAAAAGCATAATTATATAATAAAACAACATAAATAACAGTAGGTAAACATGATGCAAAATGGACGTATCAGTATCCACGTGTACGGAAATATCAATCTTGTAGGGCTTCACCATCTAGAACAAAAACATGCTAGAGAACTAGAGAAAGAGGTGGATCAGCCTGACGGCGGATTTTTTTCCCTAGAAGAGAGAGAGGTAGCATCCTTGCAAGAGAGGCAGGTTTGGAGGGCGTGGACCCTCTCTATTTATTGGCATAGGGAGGGGTGTGAAGCCTGGGAGGAGGGGCTACATCCTCCTGTGGAAACACACCAAGGGGTGGGCACCATGCCAAACCCTAGAAGTGGCTTGGTTATATCTCCTTTTTATTGATCCAGTATTGGAACTGAAAAGAGTATCTCGCACCTATTTCCCCAGGTTATCGAACCCACGAGAGGAAGATTCCCTTGAATCCATGGTCTCCAGCTTTTGACCGGATCGGCAAGCAAATAGTGATTCAAGCACATAAAATAAAAAGAAGGTACGGGGATGAGGTCTTAATGCTTACAACCATGTATTAGTGTTGGGATAAAAAATTATATTACTTTGTGCTCGGGAAGTCACCATCAAGAGGTTCTTGCTTCGTTTGGAATGGGGAATGTGTCCAAATAACATCCTGACCGGCACGAGTTCTGCATCAAGAATCAGTTGTCCTGCCAAAGGCCCTACCCGTCTTGCGGGGTTGCACCGATAATTAAGATAATAATATCAGACAAAAGCTTTCGGAATTCAATGACCGTGCCTCATGAATTCCCAAGGATATGATCCATGTTACCCTGCTAAACCTTACTGTCACCGGTGTTTGGTATAACACTTCACGCTCCTTTTGCTCCTAACCTCACCGATGCTCGTTCCGTATGATCCTAGGTACCTTCAGGGATGAAGATTGCGAACAAGAAAAGAGATACTTCATGATGCAATTTTATTTTACACATACAAGACGTTGTGTCAAATACTTTCATTGATCCCTTCACCAAATACTTGGGGCTGCAAGGCTCATGCCTCACCCCGTACCTTACCGGACTACTCACACATGTAGGTCAGATCGCGAGAAGGAATCATTGAAGAACACATCTTGAGATTGGTTGATTGCAATATGCCTTGCAATGGATGCATTCTGCGAGGCATGATTACAAGTATGAACTAGATGAAAGAGGCCTATGGTGGAGGAGATGGCTATGGACGTGAAAACGGCGGCGGTTAGGGTTTCTGGATGAAAATGATGATGAATGGGTTGTGGTTGTGCTTGATGCTCCTCCTCTGCTCGTTCTATTGACATTTTGACAGGGTCCCCTTAATAAAAGTTGTTTAGGTGAACGCCATGCCACGGTTTCCATGCCAAATGACCATTCATGTGAGCGCGTGTGTTTGCATGGAACACCGTCTTTTGCTCTGGAGGCCTTCTGACGTCTCCTAATGATTTATTTCTTCTCCATTTTCCTTCTTTTCCTTTCTCCCACGTGGTATCTTCCCTTTTTAGCCCATTTCCTGTGAAAAAAAATATTAAATACTGGATTTGTGGAATCCTTTGCATTAAATAGTCATTAGTGGAAATATCGGAGCGAATATCTCTCTTTTAATGAAATATCTTGGTTTAAAAAAGGATGAACTTGGAAAGAGGCCTTCATGATGCAAAAATATTACTCATCAGCTCCCCCAAGCTTCAACTTGATCATCCTTGAGCAACATAGAGAGAAATCTGGGTCATAAGGAATCCAGTTGTTTAAACAGAAATAACGAGAAGGTTTTGGCTCACTTACGATCAGTATACCTAGATAGCCCTCTGCCTCTTGACCTCAAAACTTATCATAGATATAGCGGTGCATTGATTATAGTGCAAATGTTAGTGAAGCAAAGATAATCAACACAAATTTTCTGATATACTAGATAAAACAAATTTGCAACACTTCATTTCATTTAACCTAGACAACACTTGCTTGCCGGGAATGCATGAAAGAGTTTCTTAAGATAGATCCATGAAAACATAAGTGAGGGAGTAGAAAGAATGTAGTGAAACATGATGCTCAAGTGCTCCTGAACACACCCACAATTGTCTACTCCTCTAGGCTCTTAAACACTTTGTTTCAATCATTGTTTGCTGGAACTTTAATTATCATGTGAAGGAGATTATGCCAAATAAGTGATCATGCATAGGTTTTTGCAGTGGCTTAATGTTTGGGAACTATGGACCTTTAGCAATATTGTATCTTTCGATCTCTTTTGATCATTCCACTTTACTTACCACATACACACCAATTCAAGAGAAAGTCGAATAATATTTGTTTGTAGTGTTGTCACTACGTATGGTACGAAACTCATAGCCAAAACCCTAGCTGTAGCTCTTGGTGGATCGTTCATTGGCCATTAGAGTCCTCAACATAACATCACGAAGGGTGACAAAGCCATATTTACACATGTAAACGCGCATATAGTAGCAAAGGCCATGGTACCAACCGGAGGCTGTAACACCATGTTGAGATATACAACGCAGATTTTTGGCATAATCTCACCCACCTTTCAACTAAGTTCCTCTAGACAATTTAATCCATAGGTGATATCAAGTCCATTAAAATTAACAACATGGGGTTGAGCATGTTTAAACATCACTTCCCTACAATTTCTCAATTCCCAAGTCTTGAATGACTTTCTCTTGTGCAAAGTTATACTTAGTTAATTTCATTTCATTTTCAAAACTGTCCCACGGCAAGTCTTAGTTGTGTAAACTAAAGAAAACAAAGGCTACAAAATTATTTCAGCTACCAGTGCAAAACCTTTGTATCAACTATCAAGACTCACTCCCATCCACACATATTACACATACTACTACTAGATCTACTCTAAGTATACAAGTGCAAAAGATGGGGGTCGTAGGACATACCTTCACGGCTACGAATATACACACTTCTCTTCCTTACTCTAGCATTCTTCATTGTCCTGGCGTAGATCAAGTCCTCCGAAAACAAAATGCAAATGAACTCCAAGGGGCTAAATAAGAACAAGAGCAAAGCAAAGATTATTCTATTTTTTGGGTTTGGGGTTTTTGAAAACTAACTTGCAACCGAAAAATCGCAAAGGCAAAAAAAAAGCATAGTGTTGGAATAGACCAACACGAGTGTTCCGAAGCTCCTTGAGCTTAAGTACAACCTCACTACAATTTATTCAAATACGACCATATCTTGATGTAGAAGTGGTGATAACCTCCCCCAAGCTTAGGCTCTTGCAAGCCCAAACTAGTGAGATCATTGCAGCGGTTGGTCCAGAGCCCACTCTTGACTCCAGTTAGATTATTTCATGTTCATGTAGGCGGACGTGCTGCTCAGGGACGACGCAAGGTTGCTCATACCATCAATAGAGACCTCAATTGGTTGTTGAGGTCCGCGTAGGTGGTGTAGTCTTGTTGGGGATGCTCTTCCTCTTCATCGATGGTGAGTTCTTATTCATCTACTAGTTCAGGTTCTAGCCCTTCTTGGTCAAAAGCTACATCTCCTTCCTGTGCGCCATAATGCAATTGTCCATTATCGATGAAGAAGTGGTTAGGCATAGGTGTGGGTAACAAGTACGCCACTCTAGAAATTTTGATACAATGACGGCCATTACGAACTACTACCATACCAGCACTAGTAAGAACACAAATATTAACACGGGTGTTACCGACAATGTGGCGGGGATGACTGTAGTCAAGGCCAAGGGAGGTGGCCAACATGGCGATCACTCCTCCACACACAATATATCCTTATGCATGATTTTCTTGATGCGCGAGGTGTAGAAAAAGTATTTCCCCTAAGTTGGGCGAATAACCGACATCCAGGTTTGCTACTTTCTCGAGAACTAGCATGTTCTCATCATTCACCTTAGAAACTTCTCCTCGTGCATGCAACGAGTTAGTGAGAACATAGTAGAAATAACATATAGCAGGACTTTCAATGCAATTGGCTTCTTGCTTAGAGCAACACTGACTCATCCTAAGAAAGGATTGCCTCAGGTGTGGGTCGGTGAAATCATAAACATATCTAATATCCGCATCATTACTGGGTAAGCCAAAGTAGTTATGCCACTCATTAAAGGTGATGTTAAAGTCTTGGTCAAGGAGATGGAAAGTCATCCTCTCCTCCTCATATGCATTTGGCACTAACCCAACATTGTGCAAGAGAGTACTAAGAAACTCAAGCGTCAATAGTTCATAGGTCACACATCCCTGATAAATAAAATGCTGCAACCCGGCATTATGACAAAGCAAACTAAAATCATGTGTGATACCTACCTTGGCAAGAGTGTTCACACAAGCCCATTTGGTTGCTTTGATCTTACTTGTAGTGAGCTTTTGGAACATCTTCCTTGCTCCACGGTTGGTGCAGATGATCCCCTGAGTGAAAACTTGGTGTGGTTGTGCGGTGGATGAGCTCGAATCACTGCGTACGCGAGAAGACCTCCATGTAAACATCTACAAAACAATTTTTCAGTACAACATAATAAAAAATAATGATCCAATGGTACTCACATTATCATACTCCTCTAAAAACATCAACAAATCCATGCCAAACTCAAGTTTGGCTAAAAAGTATGCACCGCCTAGTCATGGCAATGCTAGGCATGTAGAACACAGATTCGCGGAAAACAAGTTGGGGATCAGAGGAGAAACATACCATAGATCTATCACACAAAAGGATTGGAACTGAAAATGAACGATTAGAGAGATTAGGTGAGCTTTTACTAGGGTTTGGAGAGGTTTGGCGGAAGAAGAAGGAGAAAAGAGAGAGATAGGGGCGAAATACCTCCTTCCTCGAGCTTATTGGAGCCGCCGGCATGCAAGACGACCGCCCATACGGGAGTAAGAGCCCACATAGAACGCCATCTTCAAATCGGCTAAACTCACCTTTGCCTGCGTGCAGATGAAACAACTACTGAAATGTGCATCGGCGTCCATTTAGAACGTTGTCATTCCTTCTATTCTTCTCCTACTTCAGGTCGACGATGTCAAACGACCGCTCGAACGGGCGCGTGCTTGTTTGGAACACTGTTGAACAATCTGGACTAGTTGATGGTTTCTTTAGGGAATCAAAACGAGTGTGTGCGCCCATTTGAAACTTCGCCCTTCACTTTGGTGTCTCTGCTGTTTTGCGCTGGAACCTCTCGTAGGTCAAACGACCGTCCATCCGACCGCTGCAGTCGCCAGAAGGGACGTCTACTGGTCTGTTTCTTTTGGAACTTGTATTTTTGTTTGTTCCATACAGTGTTAGTTCCATTGCAATACATAGACATATATCTAGGAATTGAAACATCGATCTAGCATATAAATCATCTTGCACAAGGCTAGGCCTTCATTAAAACAAGTCTTCCAAACTCACTTCTTCACATGGAACTTCAATCACTCTTTTATTTAAAACAAAACAAAAAAACTTACTTGTCTTGTTTATTCACGTGGACTGCCTCCCACAAAGCGCTTGTTTTCAGTCGGATAGCTCAACCGTAGTGGTGATCAAGGTGGTGCTAGAACACCGAGACCATAGCTTCTGGCATTCAGAATGATGCCTTCTCCTATGTAGGTCTTCAATTTCTTTTTCATGGGAAAATGCCTTATAAAGGGATCTTTAGGTGGTAAATCAAAATGAACTTTTCCCTCAAACACATTTATCACAGCTTTGATACTCCTTAGAAAAGGTCTACTGAGAATTATAGGAGCAATTGGATCTTCAGGCATATCTACTATAACTAGATCAATCATGAGAGGGCAATCATTAATTTGAACTATAACTCCATGCTTATGTCTACTGCCTGAGTGAAAGTAGAATTAGCCATATTCAATGTAATCTCATTACTAGCATAAGGACCAAGATTGAGATCAGAAATAGATTTGGTGATAGTGGAAAGACTTGCCCCTAGATCACATAAAACATTGAACTTATAAAGTCCTATATCAATCTCTATAGTTGGTTCAAAGGCATCCTCTTGCTTGGCCGGTAACTTACTAAACTTTTTTCTTTCTCATCAAGCTCACATACCGTGGCTGCAATGTGTTCGACAAAGACATTATATGCCTCATCGTTAGTTACCTCCGGTAGTGGATACTTCATCGATATCATCTTGACAAAATCTACAACAGCATAATTGTACTCTGGCACATGACTTGTGTCAAGTACATCAGCTTTCTCTTCATTGCTTCTTATCATTTTAACTTGTCCAACCAGGTTAGGCTCCGGTTTACCTGCAAACTTGGCCAAAATCAAGGTTTGCCTCTTTGCTATCTTTTCCACTTGTGCCTTCGTATTCTTGGATCTGGCTTCAAATATCTGCACATCATTTGTAAGTCCAACAACCTTACTGGTCAATTCACCGAGTAAGTTATCATGATTCTTCAAGAGTATTTCTATATCTACCATTATCACCATTAAAATTATTTGATGCTCCTCCATTATTAGTATAAGAAAGTTTAGGAGAATAATTATTTTTCCCAATTGGGAATATAGCTATTACGATCAATAAAATACACATCACTAATATCTTCATCAGTGATGGGGTTGACATTTACCTCCTCTTTACCTTCAAGCAAAGAGATAAGTTCTTATAGCTTGGTTGTCAACTCTGAGCTATTTTCTTGTATGACATTCACCTTCTTGGTGTTGGTTCTCTCAATGTTCCATTGGACATGGTTCTCTTGCATATCATCTAGTATCTTCTTGACATCTTCTATGGGATTACCCATGATTGTTCCTCCTGCAGCTATATCAAGCATAGTTTTTGGCATATGGTTGAAGCAATTATAAAACATATGAAGGATTAACCATTCTTCCATTCCATGATCGGGGCGGTATTTTATTTCTTCTTTCATTCTATCCCACGCAAGCGTTGGTAGCTCACGTTCCTCTTGCTTGAAACCTGTAATCTGATAACATAATTGCATAATTTTTGCAGGTGGACAAAACATAGATAAAAATTTGCTGCAACAAGCATCCCAAGAAGTAATACTATCTTTAGGCAAAGCGAAAAGCCATTCTTTAGCTTTTCCTCTCAAAGAGAAAAGAAATAAGTGAAGTTTCAGAGCTTCTGGGTCAAAGTCCTTTACACATGTCATGTTGCAAAATTCAATAAAGTTATGTAAATGCATACCTACATCTTCAGAAGTAGAGCCTCCAAATTGG
This sequence comes from Triticum dicoccoides, assembly GCF_002162155.2. NCBI lineage: Eukaryota > Viridiplantae > Streptophyta > Magnoliopsida > Poales > Poaceae > Triticum > Triticum dicoccoides. Next base: position 730,051,440 of record NC_041386.1, read on the forward strand.
TCCTTTTGAAGCATGGAAACAAAGTTCGGTTTGATCTCATATTCTGCAGCTGCAACATCAGGTTGTGCTATTGCTTCACACATGAAATTGTTGCTAAGAGCAGCAAAAACTCCCAAGATTACAAGCCATAGTAACTTTTTAGATTTTTCTACTGACAAAATTTGCAACAAAATAAAGCTTAAAATAAAAATGAAAAATTCAAGACAAAAACTGAAAAATTACTTTAAGAAAAACTCTAAACACAAAGACTAGGAATACTAGTCTCCTCTCCTGCAACGGTGCAAGAAAAAGGGCTTGATATCTCCTTTTTATTGATCCGGTATTGGAACTAAAAAGAGTATCCCACACCTATTTCCCCAAAGGTGACCCTTGGTTATCGAGCCCACAAGAGGAAGATTCCCTTGAAGCAATGGTCTCTAGCGAGCTATTGCCGAAGTGTTAAATCCAGTTTTTAACTAGATCAGCAAGCAAATAGTGATTCAAACACTTATAATAAAAAGAAGGTATAGGGATGAAGTCTTAATGCTTACAACCATGTATTGGTGTTGGGATAAAAAATGATATTAGTTTGTGCTCGGGAAGTCACCCATCAAGAGGTGCTTGCTTCGTTTGGAATGGGGGATGTGGCCAAATAACATCCTAACAGGAACGAATTCGGCAATCAGTTGTCGTACCGACGTCGCTATCCGGCTAGCGGGGTTGCCTTGATAATTAAGATAACAATATCAGACAAAAGCTTCGGGCGTTCAATGACTACACCTTATGAATCCCCAAGGATATGATCCATGTTACCCTATTAAACTTTACTGTCACTGATGTTCGGTATAAATCTTCACGGTCCCCTTGCTCCGAACCTCGCCTGTGCTTGATCTCCATGATCCTGGGTACTTGCAGGGATATAGATCGCGAACTAGAAAAGAGATACTTCATGGCGCAATTTTATTTTACACATACAAGACGTTGTGTCAAAGACTTCTATTGATCCCTTCACCAAATACCTGGGGCTGCAAGGCTCATGCCTCACCCCATACCTTATCGGACTACTCACACATGGAGATCAGATCACGAGAAGAAATCATTGAAGAACACGTATTGAGATTGATTGATTGGAATATGTCTTACAATGGAAGCCTCCTACGATGCACGATTACAAGTATGAACTAGATGAAAGAGGGCTATGGTGGTAGAGATGGCTATGGAGGTTAAAATTGTGGCGGCTAGGGATTGTGGATGAATATGATGATGAGTGGGTTGTGGTTGTGCTTGACGATCCTCTTGTGCTCGTTTTGTTGACATTTCGACGGGTCCCCTTAATAAAAGTTGTTCAGGTGAATGTCCTGCCTCGGTTTCCATGCCAAACGACCACTCATGCGAGCGTGTGCAGTCGCATGGAACGCCTTTTTTGCTCTGGAGGCCTTCTGACACCTCTTGATGATTTATTTCTTCTCCATTTTCCTTTCTCCCATGTGATATCTTCCCTTTTTAGCCCTTTCCTATGGAAAATTTATTAAAGAGAGGATTCGTTGGATACTTTGCATTAATTAGTCATTAGTGGCAATATCGGAGCGAATATCTCTCTTTTAATGAAATATCTCGGTTAAAAAAGGTTGAAATGAGTGCAAAAGTATCACTCATCACTTGTTCACAAATCCTGTTAGGCGCCCCACTATTGGCCCCTAGGGCCTATGCGGCTATCCCCCCCCCACCCAACTCTGGCCTGGCCTTTGGAACTAATCCATTGCGTTCTAGGAACCATCCCGAGGGCTCGAAAATAATCCCGAACCTTCAATGTGTTCCACTAGTATTTTGGGGGTTTACGGAAGTTTTCTGATTCACCAAAACTTTTTTGGCTTTCTCCAAAATGCTTCTAGTTCTCACTTTGAAACATTTTTTATATTACTAAAACTTTTTTGGCTAATTTATCTAAAGCTCCTAATACTTATAGTACTCAATAACTTGGTGAACCATAAGCGTCTGACCCCGCAGGTTTGGTAAAGTGCATCAATACATGAACCATGGGCATCCATATTGACCCCTACACCCACACGAATTATTATTGGGTGAACCTATTGCTCCCACACACAATTTTGTTAGCCTCATGACAAAAAAAACTGAGGCGAGATTTACCAGTATCCATATGAAGCAATTCTTGATCGCCATACCAAGTTATCCTTCTTACCAATTATGTTCTTTTTCTCATTTCCATATTCCGAGATCCATGTGATTATATCGCACTACGGTGATTGATACTATAACACCGAGAGGGCCCAAAGAATATCTCTCCATCGTTGGAGGAGCAAATACCAATCTCGAGCTATCAAGTACATTGACACACGTTTATGATGCACCTAAAAGTTGTCATTATAATCACCCCATTACGGGTGACGTTTGACAAATCTCAAAGTACATCATCCGACATAAAGGTACTTGATACTCTCATGATCTAAGGAAGTAACTATGCATTAATATCCTTATGATAATACTTACAACTATGTGATGATGTGATCGAAGTATATCATTTAGTTGGTTTGTTCAACACCATTGTTCCGATAACAATGTGCTCTCATTTTTTCTGGCATCCCCATTACTATAACAATAACCATGATCAGGAAAACAAGGTCATGATGCAACACATGAGCTATTATTATACATGAAACTAGGAACATATTTGGTATTTCAACACATGCAAATGTGCATGTGGACTCAAGGACGAATTGTAGTTATAGCACAGAATACAAATATTAATCATAGATGTGAAAATAAACAATAACATTTATTATTGCCTCTAGGGCATATTTCCACACACGCCCCCTAGTTAAGTTGGCGCTTTCCAAAAATATTACCAAATTATGATTTAATGATTGTTGTTGATATGTCATCATAATTTGTAGGTATTATGATATCTTAGGTGTGTTTCTGGTCTCATGGTGAAACTTTTTTTCATTGTGTTTATAATGATGATACATGCGACTTGAGATGGCGACTGCAAAGGCATTGTCAAGTAATAGTCATCTATTACAAACTAATATGATCAGATATAACATCTATCAGTGAGCTAATATGTTGAGGGGGTGATCATAGTAGTTGAGAAATTCACATATGCTCCTTTGATGGCATGCATGAAAGAATCCATCACATAGTTGTTGCAACATATGGTACCAAAAGATCGTAACTTGATAGTGTTCCTATTTAAGCATGAGAAGACATATGAAACAAGATCGTAACTTGCAAAAAAAGTCATGTTGCACATCTGAGGCCGAGTAAGGCGTAAACCTTAGTTGTTGGTAGGATGATAATAGCATATACCACATACCCAATGCACATAAACTTTGCACTTAGCCAGAATGGCTTTTGATATGCTACGTTTATATCAACATACGCCACATGTGTACGCAATGGGCACACGTTTTAATCTTAGTTGGAACCCTCTTTTTGCAATGTAGTCAAATCAAGAGACATCCTGGGAAATGTAAGTATCAAGATTTCCTACTAAACTAGCTTGACTCCTATAAGGAGCAACATTCACCAAGTTAGTTAGGTTGAGAAGGACTCTTCATGGTAACATTGTGGGGCTAGGACACTTGATCTGGGTAGTACAAAACATTACCATGTGTGTTCTGCTCATGTACTCAATCTTAATCAACATACCATGCTCCATTGTTCAAGGTTTGCTCTATGTATTAGGCTTGGACGTAAATGACCTAGACGACATGCATCAACTTAACCATATGATACTTTATGGGATAAAGTGAGCTCAAGTGTGAAGTTTAAGAGACCCCCATGCTTGCTTTCTCTTGAGAGTGGTTGGGTATCCCCCAAGTACAAGGATGAAGTGAGTTGGCAACAAGTATTTCCCTCGATTTGAGAATCAAGGTTTATCGAACCAGAAGTAGTTCTTCCAACAAACAATACCTTCACAGAAAACACAAAAGAAGCTTGTCCCCAACGCGTCAAGAAGGTTCTCAAGCTTCTTATCTTTATAGCTACAAAATTAAATTCCATGATATGGTAGGAACTAATAGATAGATAAATTAAAAGAAATGGTAAGCAAAGAATAATATTTTTGATATAAATTTTCAGTGATTGAGAATAGCCCAAGGAGGATGCATAACATTGTAGTGTGGTGAACAAATTACAGTAGGGTGGCAATTAAATTGCAATATTTATATTTATGGCTATGATCATTCATTGTATAATCTCATATAGGCATTATGTCCGTGGTATGTAGAAAGTTATCCAACGGTATCTACTACTAATACTCGACCCTAAGACCGCTATCCAACATGCATCTCAAAGTATTAAGTTCATGATAAAAAAAGCATTACAATAAGCAAGATGACTTAATGTAGACAGTAAAATATCAAGAAATATGAATAAAAAACATCATTTTATCCTTGTGGCAACAATAAAATATGTGTCTTGTCCGTTTCTGACACTGGGATATAGATCATCGCAAGATTAGAACCCACTACAATGCATCACTCCCTCTGAAGATCTACACATCAAACTTGGCCAAAAAAGACAAATAGATCAGAGGGCATACAAAGCTATTCAATCATACAACAAAGAAACTTCAACTGATTCAATTGATTTCATTGAACAATCTGATCATAAAGTGACAATTCATTATATCACAACAAACACACCACCGATTACACCCGATTGATCCCTATCATGTGAGGCGGCTCACGAGAACTGGATATTGAAGAATGAGAGAGAGAGAGAGAGAGAGAGAGACAGAGAGAGAGAGAGAGAGAGAGAGGGGGGGGAAGAGAGAGAATGCCATGAGGATTTCACCAGATTGTATCTCCTCAGAAAAGAAACTTACGGCGGTAGAAAAAATTGAAGAAAATTGGTACTGAGAGTTTCGCGAAATATGGCACTTATAGGCGCAAGAATGGACGTAAGGCAGTGCAGAGGGGTGCCACGCGGTCTAGGGGTGCAGGCCAGGCCCTTTCCACGCCAGATGGCCCTGTGGAGCCCCTATGGCTCCTCTTGCTTGCCTCTGGTACTTTCTGGACTCTTATCATGGAGAAAAAAATCATATTAAATCCCCATGGCATTTTGACCCTCGTGGATATTGATTTTCAAGAAAACCAAAAACATGGAAGATACAACAAGTAGCAATGGGCACGAAATTAATAGGTTAGTCCAGAAAAATTATATAAATTGCAAGAAAAAGTATACAAAGGTCATATTATGATAGTATGAAAGAATAAAAAATTATAGATACGTTTGAGATGTATCACCCCGTGATATGTACTCAATGATAAATTGGCATGTTAGTAACACAAACAGGTAGGAAAATCCAATTTGTAGGAGGTACAATTATTACTTAAAGTGAGGTTAATCCAAAATTTTCTTGAGAGATCTTAGTAAAGAAACCATTGATTGGGTACTTTGGTCTCTAATAAGTCAGGCCAAATTTTCTGAGGCCAAAAAAAAAAAGTCAACCCCTTCACTTAGAGAAGAGAATGTTGTTAGAGAGGCATCCAGAGATCGTACCCCTTTGGTCGTGACTTGCAACACACATAGAAGATTGGGCTTCCTGCTACCATCGGTCCCGCCATTGATCTGCCTCGTCTTATGTGACCTTAGGGCCATGGAGGCGCACTGGATCTCGGCCTCTGTATGTGGGAGGGCTCGGCTTTAAGGTTTTTTTAGTTTAGTTAAGGTTTGCGTCCTACTCAGGAGCACGAGGCAACAACGGCTTCCAGGACATGGAATAAAGTTCTCCCTGTCTAACCCCTATCTCGGCAGTGCATATAGCGTCGTCGGAGGGTGTGTGGAGGTGTGTCTCCGGCGGATCTTGCAGGATTCAGCCTATGTTTGTTCTCGGTGGATCCCTTTGGATCTGGTCTTTGTTCGTCTTTTTTTAGGTATCTATAGGTTGGATCATTCCAATTTATGATTCACTTCATTGGGGACAATTGCTATGCTTGTGTGTTGGTCCTGTGGGACCTTAGCACAATGACATCCCGGCTATCTACTATAACAAGGTTTGCCCGCCTCCGTTGAGGGAGAGGCAATGACGGTACCGTGCCTTCGGCTCGTTCCAGTGCATGTAATGGTTTCTATCTGGTCTACGAACCTTCATGTAATTTATGTTACTTTCGATGTTCTTTGTATTGCCTTCACAGTTGAATAAATTGGAAGTTCACTTGGAAAAATTCATTGTTGGTGGTTAATACAATGGCTTAGTATTTGAAACTATGTAGCTAGATGCATTGAATAAGTCGTTATAATATAGTGGTAAGTATTCCCGCCTGTCACCCCGGTGACCTGGGTTTGACCATTTTTTTTTTACAAAATTATAAGCATTTTACCATATGTTTCCGTCCTCAGCAAAGTAAATATCCCCTTCCCTTGCAAACCACAGCCCTGCCTAGCTAACTAGCTAGCTGTTAAATAAACTAATCACCATCATCCTCTACCATGAGTCACTTCAGACAAGAACATTTTTTTTCAGAGGTTCAGACAGGAACCTGCAGGCACTACTGTTGCTAGTCAGCCATGGATATGCATCACTGTCACGCCACTAATTTCTGGCTTTCCCATGCTTCTCAACCATGCCTTTGACCCCCAATCCACAAACAATTGTGCCAAGTTGATGCCTGCTAAATTGGCTACATGTTTACAAACAATTGTGGCTACATGCCTGTTGTCTTTAAATATAAATTAGAGGAAAGAACAGGATTTGTTCTGTATAGTATTGCTGAGGTCTAGTGCAGCACATTCAGTTGATAAAATTCTGTCGGCAGTAGGAGCAGTACACTAGATTCCAGCGATCTGAGTCTAGCAAACAGTTAACGCTGGTATTTTTTTCACGATAGATAAGTACAAGACAGATGAAATAACTGAAGATCTAAGGACAGATTCAGTTTCATACACAGTTGCTTGTTGGTTTGCTTTAGACAGCAGGTCATAGCTTGTGCCAGTTTTCCAGGTGCAGACACAGACACACAGGTTCAGGGTTGAATTCCTTCCATGCTAGGAGTATTTATAAACAACTCCTGCTGCCAATAGCACAGACATGCTCTGAGATAAATTGGTTAACAAGGAGTCAATCTCAGCAGCAAAGTCAAACAGATGCTATAATGCAACATGGCCCGCTTTCTCCTAACTAACCGGATTAGATTAATGCAACAAACTAAGATTGCAAAAGTTTACGAGTCGCGGCTCTTGTCGGGTTTATTGCCATGGCATGACACCGCGCACACAACGTATGCATTGAAATATGTCTTTGTTTACACAAATAGATTTATTTAATTTTATTTATTAACCTGACATATATTCTCTGAAACCGATGGTAATTGTAGATATATTATTTTTGAGCAAATACAATTACAGATATGGTTTTTCCTCACATAAGAGTACCAAAACTTTCTGTTTATGTAACTGATAACATCAACAAGAAGAGCAAATTGGTTGAGGCCCGGAGCATCAATTTCAATCCTGATATAGTCTTTGTCAACTCACTCAAATTATCACCATATCATACTAATGGAGCCTTTCTGCACGTCTGCGATTAGGACAGTGAACCTATTGACTTGAGAATGCCTAGGCCAATAAGCCTAGCTCAGCATTGATTAATAATACCTTGTCTTGCAAGTAAAATGTCAAATTTAATTCATCTTATCTTAATCGATGCCCAAATTGTGATCAGTCCTAGTATAGGTTGTTAATATAGCGGCTAGTATAAGTGCGGAGATACAAGTGAAGTAGGACAAACGTGGACACAATCCTCACCAAACTGTAACAACTACAGGCTTAACAGTGATATGCGATGAGCAAACGGATGAGGAAAAGACTTGGTTCTATTTCTTTTTCCGATTCTATTTACTAACTATACTGTTTAACAGATGCGGTCCAGGGCATGGCACGGCAGATCATGTTGTTAATCCTTGTTGATTTAGAAAATTCTTAAGCAATGCAGTATCCTATGATGATATGAAAGACGTGAGAACAAGTAGCTTCATGCATTTTAAGGTTGCATTAGACTAAGTTGAGACCCTAATTAACCTAAAGACCCCACAAGGCTGTCTGACTGTGTAAACATTTAAGCTTGACTTAACCGTCCAGATCCTTACTTTATTCATAAACTGAACAGCATGTGAAGTTTGAGTTGCTTATATTACTGCAACTAAAGAGAATATATTAATGGTGAGAATAAAATTCTTTGCCTGCCATAATCAAGCTCCATATGTGATCGAGTACTCCGTAGTAAGTGTGTTACATATCTTCTTCAGGATGATAGCACAATTTTTTTTTGAGAACTTATATATCTTTCTTTATTATGCATGTGTACATTTGGTTATTATTTGGAACAAACCATAAAATAAATTAATTTCCCAAATATAGAACTGTAGCAAACAGCCAGAAGATGGGAATTACATTCTTCAGATAATGACAGAAATTATTAACTCAGCGTGTGACATACATAATTGGAAGCCATTTTGGCATCTTTGCAGCGCTGTTGCTTCCAGTGATACACAATAATGATGGGCTGAAAAGGATTGCCTCCTAAAATAAGCACATCGTTATATAAGATGTCCATATCAGATTTCTTATCACAATGAGTTACTCTTCGTTTGTGTCTGTCACACGCGTCAGAAATCTGATTAGTGCAAATACACATAATTTGTATTAACTGTGCACCATTCTGTAGGAGGACATGGCTTGTCAATCAGAAATGTTCAGTAATATTTTCAAGAGTGTACACTGACATATACTACATCCTACAATCTTATGGATTATTTTAACTGCCCAATAGCATTCAAATTCATCATGTCACCCTCATATACTCTAAATCAGAGCTGCAGATAACAGTGTATTGGCGTCTCAATGCTACTAACAGGTACAAAACAACCATTAATTGTCTTTTGTCCTAGTAGCTAGATGCCTAGGCAGGTACTAATATATCTGAATTCTACTGTGGGATGCTTGCCAATTCATCCACTAGATAGAGTACTTGGAGAAGTTATCAGAATGAAAATAAAGTTCTTTCTTCCTGTCACATAGACTCACATTATTGAACACACTGAAATATGTTGTGTAATATTCAGTTGCTCACATGAGCATATAATGCCAATAACCAATAGGGACATACTAGTTTTCCCCTTCATCAGACACCAGTGTGTGAAATTCTTACCAGTTCCACACGTTCAGTTCAGTTATTGCACCGGACCAGATTTTTTTTTTAGGAATAGACTGGATCATACACCCTCCGTCCCAAATTACTTGTCGCACAAATGGTTAAAAATGATTTTTTTTCTAGAACTAAATTACGTCTATATACATCCATTTCCGCGACAAGTAGTCTAGACGGAGGGAGTATTAATTACTGGGTTCGTTATTTAAACAAGAGAAAGCAATTCTTGAAACCGGGTTTGCTTTTTTTTAGAAAAGGAGGAGGACCCCCGGCCTCTGCATCTGGACAATGCATGCGGCCACTTTATTAATTATTCTCAAAAGACCTTACAAAGTCATACAACAGTCAGATTAAAGCCACCGCTAAGCAACAACTGTTGCTACTCCTATCCAAATGATGAAGGGCGCTGATAGCCTGGGCCTAATACCAAACTGACATCGCTGCCAAACCTAATCATCTAAGACCTGAGGTCCCAACCAGGACGCCTGCCGGGTATGGGGCACCTACCAGTCTGGCGCACTCCTCAACCAGGACGTCTGCCGGGTATGAGGCCGCCGCAGCCACCTGCCACCAATCCATCTTCAGAGATGTACTGTTGCATCTACCGTGTCAGGTCTCTCTGCCATCGACGCCACCATGATGCCAGGCAGCGCCGTCCTCCTGCGCGAGTCCATCTCGCACATCGAACTCCGAATTTGCACTGCGCCACGCCGTTGAGATCCGTCGCCATGAATGTGTAGGATGAAGAACCGCTCCACCAAAGATGTCATCCGCTGGTCCCGCGAAGCCGAGTGCACCTCCAAGAATGCCGCCCCCAAGGGGGTAACGACACATGCTTGCCGCCAACATCCGATCAGCTGAGCTAGGGTTTCCCCCGGAGGTGTTGAGTGGAGTTGGGAGTTTCACCTCGATGATGCCTTCATGAAGAAAACGATGATAGGGGCATCGTCATCACCGGCTCCGGCCATCGACCGAAAACCAGGTTTTCGCCCGGATCCGTCCCAAGAAATCCACCCGACAACGTGTGCACTGTCTGGACCGCCTTCAAAGCCCCAAATCCAGCCGCCTAGATCCGGCGACCAACCGCAACAACAGTGCCACCGTGGGAGTCCTGGCGCACCGGCCACTGCCTGAGTGTGCCACCACTGGAGCCTAAGAGGAGGGCTCCCACCCCGCCTCGCCAAGCCGTGAGAGCCGCCGAGATGGATCCCATGCGCTCGTCCCCATCTCTGATCCAAACCAATCCATAGCAGATCGCCATCACAGATTCTCCTTGGACAAGGACTGCACCATGCCATGCCGCCGCGGGAGGCCCTAGCATCACCATCCGCCACCCTCCAGGGCCGTCGCCCCGGGATCCAGACAGAACATCGCCGCTGCCATCGGCCATGTTTCGCCGCCGCCGACCGGCCAAGCCGCCGGCCACTTCAACCTTCGCCACCATGACCAGGCACGCCCACCGAGTAGCCGGCACCACCAGATCTTCTGCAAAGCCCGCCGCTCCGCCGCCTCCTCCCATCACCACGCCGTCAAGGCGCCGTCGGCGGATCAGATCGGTCGAGCCGCCATGACGATGGCATGGATCGGGGAGGAGGGCCCCTACGCCCCGGGTGACCCGCCTCACCCAAAGGAACACGCGGAGAAGGGGGCCTCCGACGCCGCTGTCAGCCTCCCATGGCTTTGCCCGGCGACCTCCTCCAACGGTGGCGGAGGGGGGGGGATGGGTTGGGAGCCCGGCGGCGGTGGGGGCAGGGTTCCGCCCGAGCCGCCCTGGTGGGGGGCGACACGAGGGACGGGGTCTCTAGGCTTTGCTGAAGGGAAATGTCTAATTAATTGACCAATAAGCTAGTTTGCAATGGAAACTAGTTTAGCTAGCCCTCTTACAGTGGTTGTGTCGATCCTCCCCGTACCCCCCCCCCCTCCCGAGCGAGGCGACTGGGGCGGCCCTCCCTCCCCTCGCCGCCCAGCCCCAACCTGCCACCCCTCCCCCTGCCGCTGCCGCCGGCTAGCGTGGTCGGGCGTTGCCCACGCGGCGCCGTGGCGAGGCCGGCGGTGGCGGCCCTCTTCCTCTCCCCCTCACGGTTCCCCGGCTCGGGCGGCGATTTCCGGCAACGGTGCACCTCGACGGGCAGTGCTCTGATGTAGATCGGGCTCAGATGCGGCGGCGGTGGCGGCTGGCGGCGAGGGTTGGCCGGTGGAGCCCTGCAGGCCAAGATCTGGGCCCTTTTGGGCCCGATCTGGGTCAGGGCGGGTTGGTCTGGCCTCCAGTGGGTCTCCTCCGGCTGGGCTGGCGGGATGCGGTCGTTGGGATCGGCGGCTCTGCGCTGCTTCGGCTGCAGCGCGGCGGCAGGAGCTTAACGGCCCCGATCTGGGCCCGGCTGGGCAGGGGGTCCGGTGTGCTCTCGTGCCTGCGTTTGGTCCGCTACGGCTTGTGCCGGTGGAGATTGTACCCTCCCACGTGGCTGTGGTGCTCCCGGTCCCTATCGGCGGTGGTCTCGTTTGGTTCGGCCGGCCTTGCAGCGTCTGCGATGGAGAGACGACGGTGGTGTCCTCGTGACTGTGGTGGCGTAGGTTGGTGGGCGGTTGGTGTGGTGGAGCCGCCGATTGGTCCTGGGTTGTGGGTATGAGGGGTAGGGCGAAATCCCTCTCGGGTCCGCCCGACACCGACACGGTGACGCCTACGGGCGCCATCAACCTTCTTGAAGGGCGTCGGGAGTACCTCTCGCCCGCTTCCCTCCGTGTACCGGGAGAAATCCTAGGATTCGTCCGGGCAGCAGCGTCGTCATCGTTGCAATCCTTCTTGAAGGTGTTGCTTGGTTCGCGGCGACTCGATGGCATTGGAGCGTGGTGGATGTTTCTGGTGGGCGCAGCGGTTGCAGGATGCTTCAGCTTTCGTTCATCCGGTGCTGCCGGCATTTCTTTCTCTTGCTTTTCTCTTGTTTTTCTTTTGGGCTTGATTGTGCTGTTTGCCCCCGTGACGAACTTCTGGCTATATCGGGTGGTTGCTATATTAATATAGCGAGGCGTAAGCCTATTTCGGCACGGTGGTTGTGTCGTGAGGGCATTGAATGTAGAGCACATTGTGATTTAAATATGCATGGCTGATTCATACTGACTGAAACCTGTAGGCTGCAATAAGATGAACCTGAAGCTTCTACATAAGAGCCTGCGTGTGGCTGTTGATCCACCCACCATAACCGATTTGGTTAACCATATTGGGTGGCTGATGATGGCGAAGGCATCTATGTATCTATCGATGTCAGTATTAGTGTTAATTAGACTCTAAACATGCTGCTAATTCGTAGGATTGAAATTAAGCTGTAAAATGGTGCATATTTAGCTGCCTGCTCGAGAAAAATAGACAGAGATGTATCTTGTTAATTCCGGTCTCCTGTCTTTCTTGCAGTTGAGAGTTATAAAAACACATGTCGTGCCTTATCTGTGTTTCTTTTTTGCTTTTTATCTTTGACTTTTCTTATTTAATAAACCTGCAAATTAAATATTAACTATTTATTGAACCTGCAAATTAAATATCTGTGCACTAGTGCATTAAGAAAGAAAAGAGAAGAAATGATATGACAGAATCGGCAAGAGTGTTCAACTATATGTCTGAATGGACAACCCATGGAACTAACTACTCAACTTTTTGGGGGACACATATACATATTGGATTTGTGTACCAACAATATTGTCAGTGATGACAGTAGCAATCAAGGGTTGACAGGAAGCTTCCAATGAGCAAGGTGTGATAGCTATTATATCACAGTTCAAACATCAAAGTGCCCAGTTTTACAGGAACGTCTCTGCTCCGTGTGGTGTGAGAGATCAAGGTGGTTGCAGGTTTGGTAAAAGTTTAACCAACTGCTTGAATTGCATTGCACCCCCATTATTATATAATGTATTCTACTAGCTTCTTCAGTAGACGACTTTTTAGATAAATTAAGCATCCTTCATGCATTGCAACAGATCAATGTAGTTCTGTAATTCTCCTGTAGACAGAATTAACCATTTAGTTATATCTGGTTAATTAATTAACTAACCATGCATTGACCCACATAATTAAGCACATATACCTATCAAAAGGGGCCCCACTGGATTGCAGAAAACCAAACACTTCCATGCAATCAATGCCCTGCCCTTTATACTCTCTTGATTGCTTGCACATAAGGGTGTCTTGCATTACACAGTGTTCTACAGTGTTGTGATGTGCACATGACCTACATGTCAACATAGTATAAATGCTTTCATCAAATGGCTTTGATTAGTGCCCACAAGTAGCACACCTTGGCTCAACACAGGAGATTAACTCAGAGTTTCAGCAAGTTATAAATGGACCCCAATGTACATGGGCATGCACGTATGGTTTAGATAATTCGGCGGCATGCACTTGACAATTGTAAAATGTGTTGTGTCCAGGTACTGTCTAATCAACCTTTGACAGGGATCCATACTGAGTAATTTAATAAGTGAGTGGGATTAGCTAGGCAATTATGTGTCTGAAAAGTTCAGTTGTGTCATGCATGCATGAGTGGGTGAACGTGTGGGCCAAAAAGATGCACGCACGCACGCATGGTGGGATCAAGGCGTATCAACTCCAGGATCGACACATCTAAGCAACTTCTTCTCATGATAACACACTACAACATGCAAAATTACAATCTCTAAGTCGAATATTGTAAGCCATTCAGCATCCATAGATTGCTGCTATATTGTGGATTATTTTTTTCTTACTATGAATAGAATGTAAGTTCTCGCAAAATTGGAACTAAAAGAGGAAGGCTCCGAAATATGTCCATGATTGTGTGCAAG
>NC_041386.1:730065714-730067987 GCF_002162155.2 Triticum dicoccoides
GCTCCCGCGGCGCGCTCGCGCGCGCCGGGGAGGAACCCCTCCTGCCGCGGCCCTCACCCGCCTTCCTCCCCTCTCCCCCCGCCGCCGCCGGCGAGCTCCGTCGGGCAAAGCCTGGTGGGCATGGTGGCGGCGGGGCCTCTCTTCCCCCTCCGCTTGTAGGCGCCGACGCGGGGCGGCCCCTTCGAGCGGTGGCGCTGGTTGTCGCGGGATCCAGCGGCGCGGCGGCGGTCTCGCTGGGCGGCGGGGTGGCCTGCTGGTGGCGGCGCTCCGGCTCCCTTCGTTCCGCGCACGGCGGGGCGGCTGCGTTGCTCCCGTCTCGGGAGGTGGCGCGCGGCCGGTCTCTTGCCGGATCCGGCCAGATCTGGCGTTGGGGGCTGGCCGGCGGCGCGTGGATCCGGTGGTGCGTGCCCGGCGGCTCTGGTGCTTGGAGGTCATCGGGCGACGCGGGTAGGGCAGCGGTCGGGCGTGGCCGCTGCTCCGGTCGTGGGCGGCGGCGTGGGGAGGTCTCGGTGGTGACCTCTCGGTGTCGTGGCGGCTTCACGGTGGCTCGATGGATCTGTCCGCGGCGCGGCCCTCTTCTCTGGCGTCGGCTCGCCTGTGGTCGGGCCGTCTCGACCTTCACCCCATCTCCTCGTCGCCCGGGCGCTTCTCCCATCAATGGGCTGGTCCTCTCCCGGTTGCGGTCCATCGCTCATCTCGCGCCCGGTGCCGCAGGACCGAGCTCGTCTCGCACACGATGCAGCAGGACCGAGCTCGTCTCGCACACGGTGCAGCAGGACCAACCTCGTCCCCCTCTCGATGCTGCAGTACCGAGCTCGTCTCGCGCTAGGGGCAGCAGGACGGGTCGGTGGATGCCAGTTCTGGCCGACCTATTGGGTCTCAACGCTGGGGGTGGCCTAGGGGCGCGAAAGGTGAGACCTTTCCGCTCGTCTCTTTCGTTGGGGTGCGGCGGGTCTCGGGTGAGGTGGTGTCGAGGTCTTGGATGCTGAGGCGGCGGCCCTGGTGGTGGTTGCGCGGTGCTCTTGGGCAGAGCCCGTGCCTTGGTGCTGCCCGGTCACCATGGTCGTGTGGTCGGCGTGGTTGCCGGGGTGTGGCGTTCGGTGGCGGTGATGGTTGGCCGAGGTGAAAACCTGCTCTATCTTTGGACGGACCGGCGGCGGCGAAGATCGTTCCCTTTTTGAAGGCGTCGTCGCGGCTCTCATTGCCCGTCATGCGGCTCCGGGGGAAACTCTGATCCTTGGATCGGACGGTGGCGGCGCTCCGGTGTCGTATCCTTTATGAAGGCACCGTCTTGGAGCGCATGGTTCGTCATATGTAGTCTCACCTCTTCGGGGCCGTAGTTCTAGTGGTGGTGTTGCTGCGCTCAGCGCCTATGTATCATGTCTTGGGTGTGTGCGTGTGTTACGGTGGCGTGGCGTGTGTTTGTACTGGATGCTTGTGGTTTGATGCTTTATATATAAAGCGGGGCGAAAGCTTTTTTCGTTATAAATAGAAAAAGATATCAGAGAGAGTAGCCAAAATGCCACCAACTCAAAGTCGAGCAAGATAACAGGAATCAACACAATTAATACGAAGCGGCTGAGACTACCGAACAGGAACTAAATCGTGGCGCTTTGGGAAACCAGGGAACGCCTTTGCACAGAATGTATGATACAATTCTGGATCCATCGGTATGGTATCTCGGCTAGGCGATTAAATTGGATGATAACACTAGGCAAGGATTTACCCAAGTTTGGGCCCTCACGGTCGAGGTAATACCCTACTCCTACTTATATGTATTGTGATTGAGGTGTGTACAAAGTATAGGTGAATACCAAGGGATTGTGTGTATGTTATCGATGACCCCGTCACCCGGCTTATTGGTCATGGGTTACATATCCTATTCAGTTACGTCGGTGGAGGTTGTGTCCTCCACGTCCCATTATCTTCGCCTTCTACAACAAGTCCTCCGGAGTCTTCCATATAATCGTCATGGGCCGCCCAACGTGTCACAAGACACAACCAACCTAGGGGTCCTCAGCCGGCCCACCAGGCCGGGAACCGACATGGTGAGAGACCCCTGGCCAGGACACCATCAGTAGACCCTAAACAAGTCTCCAAACTTGACTGCACCTCGGTCATGGCCGAATTGCACGTCATATTTGTCACTGAGGTTGAAACTAGTTCAATGAAGCTTTCCCAACAATTCCATCATGCAGCCGGCCTCTAGCTGCTTGACTGCCTCCAAAGCGGTGCAAACCACCTCGGAAATATTTATAATCAGAAATTAAAAC
>NC_041386.1:730068207-730103497 GCF_002162155.2 Triticum dicoccoides
ATGTCTAACAAGCACAAAATAGGCACAACCATGTTGTCCACTTTATTACAAAATTCGCACACTTAAGGATTGGAATATGTTGGTGAATGCTCACTTTTCTTCCGCATTATTGCGTGCCAAAGACATCATTAGCCTATTCTTCCATATTAAAAAAAACACTTCATGTATGCAATTGGCTTCCTACTTTCTTATAGCCAAATCAATTATATGTAGAAATTGAGTTTTATCATTAAAAAATGGCTCAACAACATCTGAGCTAATTTTAACGGAAAAGCCATTCTTGTATGTGTTGGCCTTGTGGACACATATGTGACCGCTCACTAGACTGTCCACTCAAAACACCCTCATCCATACGAAGCTAAACTAATAAACCAAATCACCAAATCCATTTGCCAAGTCAACCATTCACATACACATGTACATACCACTAGTATGTTCTTCCAATTAACTAATCCGAGCAAACTACCTAATTAGCTGCTCATCCCTCGGCAAGCTTAATTAGGCCAGCTGGGCCATTGCCAGTCATCAGACACCAGACAGCATCCATCCATCCAGCAAGCTAGGTGGCTGCAAGGTGGGACCCACTTCTTGCAGAGGTAGCTCAGGTGGGCCCCACCAGGCCACCCTAATAGGCCTATGATGAGGCGGCGGCTGATGAGGTGCACCAAATTGATTTACGTGACACGAGGGAAAATGAAGGGAGGGGAACAGGCAGCAGGTAGTTCCTTCTTGGTTGCTCCTTGCTTGGAGCCCAAAGTCCAGACGTGTCAGGTCATCCGGACCTAACTCCCCTCTGCCTCCTGCACACGTGCCGCCCAGGCACAAGGCCTCTTGTTTTTAACAGTGCACCTGTCGTCTCAAATATATTTGGTACTTCTATGTGTCTATGGTGTGTACAGTGGATATATTCATGATGATGGTGATCATATGTCGTTTCATATCAATATCGTACGTGCAAAAACCGATATGTTTTGCTTTCTTAATAGAAGAAATTAACATGCATGTTAGTAATAGTACATGTCCTTAATGAGCGGAGAAACTGAAACGCACATGGAGCACGAAGATCTTTCTTAAAAGAAAAGGTTACATCAAAACAACTCGGAGGTTGTCACATGTACCGCGGTCTCTTGCGACCGGATTTTTCTCTATGCGACGAAGAATTAAACTTCGCCCCGTACGTGCTAGCGCGCGTGCACACACGCTTCCTGTACTTGTGGGCTCTATAGATCCGCGAATGCCGCTATATCGCGCCGGCTAGCTGCACTGTGGGCCTAGGGCCAGATCATCGTCGATCGTCTTCCTCCACATACCCGCCCCATTGTTGTCGCCAATGCCATTTTGCCTCCACGCTTTGCCTCCTTGTTCCTCCATTTTTCTTCCTTATACTTTCTTCCTCGCTCCTTCTTCCTCCTCTTGTATTCGTCCCGCCGCTCAGCTCCTCCACATGTGAACATGTTTAAAAAAATGTAGCTTTCTTAGATTTGATCAATATGGGAGTATTCGACATCAAGATATTCATTTAGATCAGCATAACTTATACAACTATGTGATTCTCATAACGGCCAATAAACAACTAATTCTAGTTCACTTGCTCATGCATATTATGCATGCATCACGCATGCATGCATATACGCAATACGTATACTTGATCCATCCACCACTTGCTCATGCAGTATACGCACGTAGGGAAAAACAACAAGAGGCAACAAGACAACACACACGTACGCCATCATATATATATCTAATTAAACAACGTACCTGCTTAAGCAAACTGATTCGGTCCATTGCCAAAAAAGTCAGAGAGAGACAGACGGAGAGAGAGAGAGAGATTTAGAGATTTAGAGAGAGAAACACAGAGGTCACTAGAGAGAGAAGCAGAGAGGTCGCTAGAGAGAGAAAGATAGAGTGAGAAACAGAGAGGGTAGAGAGAGGTGAGAGAGAGGAGGCTGCGTCTCCCGCACACAAAGACTTCCTTTTTAGCATTCCATGCCGCCATGCACGCATCATCCCACCCGGCCCCTCTAAACCCTTCCCTATAAAACCCCCTCCTATCCACCCCAACGAAACCTCAAAAACCCAACTCCTCCGCCGGCCATTGCTAGCTACGCCTCTCTCCGGCAAGCTAAGCCTCGCAGACAAAGAAAGAGAAGAAGCTCAAGCTACGCGATGGGGCGGTCGCCGTGCTGCGACGGGGAGGCGGGCGTGAAGAAGGGCCCGTGGACGCCCGAGGAGGACAAGCTGCTGGTGGACTACATCCAGGAGAAGGGCCACGGCAGCTGGCGCCGCCTGCCCAAGCTCGCCGGCCTCAACCGCTGCGGCAAGAGCTGCCGCCTCCGCTGGACCAACTACCTCCGCCCCGACATCAAGCGCGGCCGCTTCACCGAAGACGAGGAGAAGCTCATCATCCACCTCCACTCCCTCCTCGGCAACAAGTAAGTCCCGTGTCTATTGTTTGTGTCTTCTTCTCCGACTCCGGCGCCGGTGACTGATGGTGTTGGTTCAGGTGGTCGTCGATTGCTACGAAGCTGCCGGGGAGGACGGACAACGAGATCAAGAACTACTGGAACACGCACCTGCGCAAGAAGCTGCTCGGCATGGGCATCGACCCCGTCACGCACCGCCCGCGCACCGACCTCAGCCTGCTCGCCGGGCTCCCGGGCCTCCTCGCGGCAGCCGGTAACTTCGGCGGCGCCGGCTCGGCCACGGGCGCTTGGGACATGAACGCGCTCAGGCTGCAGGCCGACGCCGCCAAGTTCCAGCTGCTTCAGGGGCTCGTGCGCGCGCTCACCACCGCCGCCGTGCCCGCGCTCGCGCCCGGCATGGACAACCTCATGGCACTCCTCGCCGCCAGTAACGGCGGGCAGAACGGCGCCGGCGGAGTCGACCAGAGCATGCTGCTGCAGCAGTGCCAGTGGGACGGCATGAATAACCTACCGGCGCTGACCAACTCCGCGCCGGCGAGCGGCATGCACAACATCAGCGGCATGTTCGACAGCTTCGGCGCCGGGGACGGGCTGAGCTCGACGGAGCTCGGGTGCCACGGCGGGGCGAGCGGGAGCAACGTGACCGTGGACGCGGTGGCGCCACCGCGCCCAATGGTGGCCAACGACCGGGACTGCAACAACAATGGCGGCGGCGGTGTGTCGTGCGAGCAGACGCCGGCGTCGAGCCCGTTCGACGGGCTGGAGAGCCTGAACCTGATGGATGACCTCAACACGGACGGTAGCTGGAAGGATTTGCTAGAGTGAGTACCTGCTCCCATTCCATCAACTTTCTATCAAAAAGAAAAAAACGCCCATGCATGCATGTCACTTTTCCATCCACCCAAATAATTTTTGCTCATATATTTCTTAAATATTATCTGTGCCTTTTCCTTAATCCTAATTTATTTTATAGTTGAAGTTGAACTAGCTAGGTCATTTTACCAGGGAATTAATTGACACAATACTTATAGCTGAAATGACTAATTCTCTTATTTATTTTTATGCAGCCAAATGTCATGGCTGAACTCAAGTGAGCTGTGATGGGTAGATAGAAGAGATATGATCAAGGATGCCAAAAATAATCAGGAGGAGACTGAGACTATTAATTCTTGGATTGGATGCACTTCGGTCGATCAATACCGAAGATGTGAAGTTTGTTTGTTGATAGGGGGGCAAAGGTGGTTTAGTCCACACTTTTAGTCATGTACAAAAAAGAACAGAAGGACATATACATATATGTACACACTCACAGCAATTAATGTTCATTTTTGTTTAATTAGTTTCTTTGTTGTTTCCTTTTTTTATGAGGTGGGGAATATATGTAATAACTAGCTTGTGACATAAATTGAAAGCAGCTTCTTTTTTCCAGACAGCAAAGTATGTGTGTGTGAGTGTGACTATATAATCATCGTCTTTATTCCTTTGGTCTTGCATAATGACGCAGGGTTTAGTTAATTTGTTTGAACTTTCTCTTGCGTGAAGAAGCTAAACTCGGGTCGTCATTTGATTGGATTCTGATTATATTTTAATCCCACGATGTTGGTCTTGAGAGTCCAACATTAGTCTTCACTGTGATCAATCTCTGTATGTACTTTGCGACAATAATTGTATGGCTACACACATATGGTTGATAGTCAAATTTGCATCATATGGACTACTGTATTTTAATTATCTAATTAGAGAATACATAGTCTGCACTGTAGGCTTTCCATTTTGAATTAGGGTATTGTACATAAATAGTAGAAGATAAGTTCACTTTCATGTTTCAATTAAACCATATATATGTTCTAACTAATTAAGAAAGACAATTGCATGCATAATATATAGCTTCAAGAAAATTTAGAATGTTTGCTCTATATAGCTAGCTTTGATTAATTCCTCTGAGTGTGGGGTCTTCTCAGCCAGAACGAGGTTACTTGTTGGATGAGGATTGACTAGCAGACACACACATCACTTGTACTACTGAAATTAACCAGCAGGGGACATGCATGCATATATATGATAGCATGCAAACGGTATAACACTATAAAATGAGTTAGTTGGAGTTGGACAAGGACGTGTAGCGCTCAAGCTCTAGCTTGTCAAAGTGGAGAAAGTTACCTCATTAATCTTCTAGAAGTTCTCCACACTATCAATGACGACCCAGCACGAAAATCAAGGCAAAAGAAACACTATCTTCATCAATCTATCTAGCTAATCCATGGTTAACCAGATTCAACTTGATACTAGGACTTATGGTACTCTAATTGATCAAGCTTAGCTAATCCATTACCAATATCAAAGCTCATCAATCAATTCATTTAGTTTTCCATGTGGCAGTAGTTTTGACGCGCAAATCAATCAAAGCAAAAGAAGAACTAACTAAACATCCATGTCGATCACCGGTGCGTGTCCTCGGGGCAGTTTGTGACATGTCTTGTTCATGTGTGTGCGTTCCTATCTAATTAGCTAGCTTAGTTAGATTCCTTTTCGTGATTGATGGGGCAGTGGACGCAAAAAATATCCATCATCGGCAGCTAGCTGCTTGAGTGCACTTTTAGTTAAAACCACAGCTACTTGATGGATGCCCGCAGCCTCACATTACTCGACAATAATATGCTTTTCTATGTGTATATATGAATATGTTTTTCTCTTGGTCATGGACCATATAAGTCACGGAATTGGTTAGACAGTAGGTAGGGGGCTCGTTTCCGGGCACCACAAGCCATTGACCCGCCTCAGCTTCGCCTTGCACCTGTATATGCATGCACTGCTCTGACTGGTCGGTCCTCTATGCTCACAACCTATAGCTTAATTAGCATATAGCATACCCTTTTGATTAGCAGATAAGCTCGCTTTATCCTCGAAAAGCTCGCGGGCTTTTCCGATTTGACACAGTGGTTAGAGCTGTTAGAGTGCTTAAACCTGTTTTCTTGCAATGGCTATCACTTTGCCCCGTGAACAGTTTGGGCAGTTTTAATTTCTCTTTCAAGTTAAGCAGAAGGCCGGGGCCACGTTAATGAACGTACAATCAATATTAGTGTTAGTTTATATGATACTGTGTTGATGGGCAGTTTTTTATATCATCACTGTCAGATTGTTTCCAAGTTGATGAAAAAAAAATACTACCTCTGTCCCATAATATAAGAGCGTTTTTCACGCCAACCGCATGTGTGCGTACCTTGCATCCAAGCTCGGAATTAATGGCCTTCCGAGAAACTTCCAAGTGTAAGAATGATACGTGCATGCATACGTGACCTGGATCTCGCTTTCTGGTCGGGTGAGATTTCGACATGACCATGCATGCATGCGTTCACGGCAGATGACAAATGGGCTACGGATAATTCGTTCAACACCAGGTCCACGCTGGCTTTCATTTCTTTCATTTCATACGTATGTGTGCATCTACCCCTTACCCACTAATTAACTGAACTAGCCAACGAACTAATTGCATGAAGAAGAGATGGAACACTTCAGCTTGGCTCTAGAAAGGCCCTTCATTATACAAGAAAAATGAACCTATTGTCAAGATTTATTAGGCATGATCAGATTTTGGTGGCGTTGCATCTCACTGCTTAATAATATACAAATGCTCGTTATTTCCAGATTCTCCTAAATATTCCTCAGCTAAACCAGAATGTAGGCAGAAAGCAAAGTCAGAAACAAATTAACCAACTAAAAGTTGATGCTTCACCACAAACTAATTAACTAGGATTAAGCTAACTCGATCTGCATCCACCTGAAAAGGTTGATGTGTGCCAGGAGACCTGGATCCTCAGGACTCTTAGCAACAGGCCACCTATGCAATGGTGTCCACAAGTGTACGGTGACATGCACAAAGATTTACCTAACCCATGAAAAAAGTACCATGCCCGAGAGCACAACCCATATGATGGCTGCAGCGCGTGGTGGTCAACTGGGCATTGTGAGTCTGACCAGGCACCAACGCATGTCAAACTGAGACTTTTGCTGCTGCACAAAACTAATCAAACATTAATTAATCAGTTTAAAACATGCAAGACCCATGAAACTGTGCGGCTTTTGGGAGGTGTGGAAAGGAGGGACCTAATCAATTCCTACTCATCAGAAAGAACACTGCTCCTTGACATGGGCTGACCAACCGGACAGGATTTTGATTTTGACCAGTTAACTATCTAAGTCGGATTAGTTGCTCAAAAAAAACTATCTAAGTGAGACTAGTTGCTCAAAAAATAAAAACTATGTAAGTGAGATTAGTTGCTCAAAAAAAAACTATGTAAGTGAGACCAGTTGCTCAAAAAAATCTATGTAAGTGAGACTAGTTGCTCAAAAAAATCTATGTAAGTGAGACTAGTTGCTCAAAAAACAAATCTAAGTGAGACTAGTTGCTCACTCGTGGTCTCTCAAAGTTCTCAAATGTTACATACGGATTGCATTGGTCACTGCAGATCCTGTGGTTAACTTCTTGTCTCAGACAAACTGGACAGTAATTCAGAGGAAGAAGGCAAGGTTTACTTCTGCCCCAGAGCGCGCGTGCATACGTCGTCTCAGATGGCGACACGTCGGCCGTTGATGTGGGCGATTGCGAAAATTGTGTTTCCTGATGGACCATCTATCTAGTGGTAATTAAGCAGCATTGCCCATTTGGTCAGCTGTGCCCGTTAATCAGCAGTGGTGGCGGTAACCAATGAAGGCGATTACCCACGTGGATGTACTGCTTTGACCCGCTCGCTGCTTTGATCGGGTCAGTGCCTTCCTTTGCACAGCCTAAAGCCACTTTTTGGTGCCGCTGCTGTCAGTCAGATCATCATCAGTAAGAAAACGTGGGTAAGTAGATAATTGGCTTGTCCTGTTTGATAATCATCACAATCTCAAGTACTTGGAAGACCGGTTAATTGAGCGTACGGTCTGCTTAGCAAGTGGCAGACCAATCATTTCACCGAGGAATATATCATATATCACAATTACAAAGTCCCCAGTTGTATGAAGTTGTCTCCGGTTTGTCTCTCTGCCAAAATAAACAAACATCTCTATGCAAATCTAGCAAGAAAAATGGTCACTCATCGTCTTCCAGGAAAGTCACCTCCTATGGTCACGCCATTTTCTTTTTCACCAGTTAAACTAGGAAAAAAATACCAATTTTACTGTATCATAAAATACTGCATCATAAATTGTTGAGCAGTTAAATGTAGTATAATGATACCCATGAACGAGTGTTCGGGGGGATAGCAAAGCGGAAACAAAGCCTTGCCCCACAAGGGATGGCAAGATACTTAGTAGGTAAACCATGGACCTATAAAGGAACAACCACATACCTACCTTGCGATGGATGCGGGGAATAATGCTCTGTTCCAACCTAAAGCCCTCTGGCTAGATCTCACTCTCAATCTCCTTGCATCATCCATCGAGAAAAAAATTAAAGGGGGGCAAATGTCACTCTTTGAAAATGCCATCTATTGGTCGACACATCAAATTCATATTTTTTGTAAGCTCGAAAGACAGTTTCTGTGGAAAAGACATATAGTTGATCTGCCTTGTAACAAGAAAAACTTGCACTAGGGCATGAAAAGAACACCTAATAAAACTTTAAGCACCAGCTTAATTAACCAACTCGTCCTCTATGGAAAGCAGAGAACCATGCAGGCACCCAGCTCTCCTTATTACAGCTCCTGGTTCTTACAGAAGAACCACCAAAGCGAATACAACTTCATCGCATAATCTCTTGTCGACGAATAATGGGGAAAATCATCAGGCATTACAAATACAGCCGTAACAACATCGCCGTAAACTAAATTAGCACTCATCGTAGTAAAAGGAAAGGTCTTACGCAAAGAAAAGGGAAAGTGCTATAGTTCCTCGTGTGATAGAAAGCACGGTTCGGGTAATTGAACAGTAACAACGGATAACGATCGAACAGTCATCATCATCATCGACCACTCAGCACAGATCATCATCATCATCATCATCATCATCATCATCATCATCTTGATGGATCAAAAAGGTGTTCCGATCCTTCACGTGGTAAAACGGCCAGTCAGTTCCAAGTTACGACCCCTAGTTTGTTAGTTAGCCTGATCATGCATGCGCATTTACCAAACCTTTTCCTTTCACGCCTCCGATCAAAAGGTGATGCGGTTCATCAGAAATTTTACCGAGCAGAGACTAGGATCGACCGGCCGCATACAGGGACAAGCAAACGCAGCCGATGAAACAGTTGAATGATGTGTCCAGGCTTGTCAAGTTGTGCATGCTTGGGTGTGCATGTTGACTTCATCAAACCGTTTGTTGCTTATCTTGCCGGCAAGGGTTTGCTTGCAGAGAACCATCAGCCTGCAAAACTTTGCAGCAACTGTTTACATATTTTTTTTCTTTGGGTGATGTGGAGGTGAACTCTGCGACATGGCATGGATGTACAATGTATGTAAAAAATATGTAAATCAGCCTGTCTCTTTCTATTAGTGGCTTCTGTTTGGTTAGGCGGTTCCTGTCTTAACGATGATATATATTCAGCTACTCTTAACGGCATGCTCAGGAGTAGGACCAGTTGGTTCGTGTTAACTTTGCAAGCCTGCCAGAGTGGTGAGTACTACATAGACATATGTAGTGCTGAATTAAGGACAAGTTGTGCTAGGGCGTTCACCTTTTGGGTGGTGAACCGTAAGGCATGACGATGACACAAGAAATGCCTTGTCAATGTCGATCAACACACGCAGTAGCTCGTCGTGGTCCAGCCGCGTTTCGTATGTACGTATGTATCTTGTGGTCGGCATACTATCAAGACCTGGTGTAGAACTGGAGACGGCAATTATTTAATACTCCCTCCATCCATCCCAAAAAGGTTGTCTTAGATTTGTCTGAATACAAATGTAAAATGTGTCCAGATACATCTATATCTATATCTAGATAAATCTAGGACAAGAGGTGGCATATGTTCTCATTCATGAGTAATGCATATTTATTCAGATGTAAGAGAATTGCACGTTATTTAAGACTGGAGTGAGCTAAAAAAACCTTGGATAGCAGCCACTGACCTTGTGAAAGTAACAAGCTAGCCAAGCAGCAGGTGGTCCGGAACTGCGAGCCACAGTAGTGGACCACGCAACTGAAGCTTACGACAGACCACGGTATCTTGTGATCAAGTGGCCAATGCAACAGGAGGCATATATGAGTTGTACGTAATTCAAGCACCAAGGATGTCCAGGGAATGTTGTGAGCACTCATTCCCCAAGGAAGCCAGGCCATATTGACACAAGATGGTAGACAGATATATCCAGACAGGTAACCCGAGTTCAGCTGCTTGTCAGTAGAAATCTAACAGAAATAACAGAGATGGGCAACAACCATGTCAGTAAAAAAATGTAGCAGAATGAGATGCAACAGAAGCAGTGTCGAACTCAAGAGTTAGCCACTAGTTTACTCAAGCTGTGATTACTGCTACCAGGCGACACAAAATCACCAGAGGATCCAAATTACATCCAGCAACTCAGAACTACAAGCGGGAGCCGAATGAATATTCACACGTCTAAGCCAGCGTTAGCTCATTGTCCACGAGCGAGCGATTAGTGTCCAAGTACTCAGGGGCGTTATGTACATATGTTGTTCGAACCTACAGTATGTCCCTAATCAAGTCCAGAAATGTACAACAGAAACACGCAGCCGATGGATGGGGCTTCTCACGACTCCTGGTTCGCCTTGTTCCCCGCCAGGATGAGGGAGATCTCCAGACCACGGCTGAAGGCCTGGTTGAACAGGATACGCGACTGGAAGGTGGACACAAAGGGGAACCACGAGAAGAACACGATGGGCGCGAAGATGACGGCGCCCATCCCAGCGTCGTACATCCGGGAGATCTCGCGGACAGAGTCCCACAGCCCGAGTGTCTTCACCACGCGCCTCCATGTGATGGCCAGCTGCCATGAGAAGCGACAGGTTATGAGGCATGCAGCGGAATGCACCCACCAAGGCAGAAGGTACAACAAATGTAGAAAATAGACAAAGGAAGACCGTTGTACTTACACATAAGATGCACCATCCGGTTGCTAAGAATGCTAGCGCACTTGCAAACAAATCAGCAATTGTGAAGTCTGTAAATCCAATCAGGCATGCAATTGCTGCAATGATGCCAATTGCAAGGAGGCCCTGTAGAAACCGAATAAATATCGGCAAGGCAGTTGACTTCCTCGGAGTTGCGGTGAAAAGCTGAAGCACAATAGAACTATCTTAGACAAATTGGTTCATATGGTGCAGAGTAGATGAAAATATCATGAATAATATAACAAACCTTGAATAGGAGGACAATAACAAGAAGTACAATCCACGAGAAGCCATAAATCTGACCAGTAACAGAAGGCATTTAGATTCGTCAGAGAATAGAAATGACAGACTTGGTAGGAACATCAGGGACCCATTAGCTCTTGCTTTAATTTGAAGATGAAAATAAATGTGCTTGACATCAAGCTTTTTTTTATTCAACTTGCACATCAAAACAGAACTCATAAAAAAAAACTATGGAGTCTGATATATTGTAAGATCAGTTTGTACCCAACCACATTTTTGTGCTCAAAGTAGGAGACAGACCTAACAGACTACTGCTCAGTTACGGTTATGCAACCAATGTAAACATAAGAATGGTGGATAAGGGTCCAACATGAAGAGATGAAAAAGGAATACATACAATGTAATTGAACTATAAGAAAATATTATATTTGGCGTAAAGAAGCATCCAAAGAGTCAGTCTAACGAAGCAAGTGAAAAATTGTACTCTACAGAACTACTGAAGGAGAGAGCTCTTCACTTACTGCCAGAGATGTATTATGTCCAGTAATTTTAAGCTTGTACACAATGCCATACTGGAACAAGAGAAATCTGAGGCTCAGGATAGTCTCAAGGATTCGTCCCCTAAAAGTCTGGATATGTGCCTGTATGAACACATTACGGAAGTAATACCAAGAACATGTATAAGTCAAAAGAGCAAGAAGCACAGGGCTTAAACAAATAGATTTTCACACACAACATCATGGTTACTGACCTGCTCCTCATCCCACCAAGATTCCCAACTATTTTCGCCCTTTACACCAACTCCACCTTTATAAAATAACCAATTTGTCCAGTCATCAAAGTCCTCAACAGTTCTGACATTCAAAATGCAAATCGGTAAAGGTACAGCCAAAAACCAATTACATCGATGCAACGTGCAATAGCTAAATGCATCTTATATTTATATTTCTAGGACTAGAATGATGAGTGAGCAGGTAGTATAAGAGCGTATATATACAATTATCCTATATTTCTATATGTTTGATCATAGTAGTGACTGCTCTATTTTCTACAAAGGGGAAAATAAGTGAACAAGCTCAGTTTCCCAATCAGTGGTCATCCTGCTTGAATGACAACAAATCTAAAGGGAAAAGATAGGATTGGTGAACATACTTTTGCCACTCGAAACCAGAAGGGTTGAAAATGTATGGCGCAAAGAGCCAGGATATAACCATGAACCAACTACTGATAGTCAACAGAATAAAGGACGATGACCCGCCCTTCGTGTAGCCATAAGCAATGTAGACAATAAGCAGGAGAGCAACCTCAAGCCTGCAATAATATAGCCATCAGATTGGTCACCAAGTAATACTAGCAAGAACACTACATCTGGAATTGAAGATTCAATGTGTTGCGTTGAGTCAGATCCCTGGATGGGGGGTGGTGTTTTGGTGTTCATCTTTTTTTTTTTGCACAGGTCAAAATGCTTAAGCTTTGCCACTAAAAATTGACATTTGTAAAAAAAACATTTTTAATACGCAGGAGCCAAAGATACTGCGAAGAGGCGAATTGGATTTCTGGGGCAGAACTGACTCTTTAAGACATTATTACAATTGATTGGCGTTTGCCGAAGCAAATCATGAAACAACAGTATTTGCCAACGAAAACTGCACAACTGCCGTCACTTGGTGCAGCACACTAAACAATTATAATAATAATATTTCAAAATTTAGAAGGGAGGGGTTGTGAGCAGTTTTATTTGTACTTGGAGAGAAACAAGAGAACATAGGCTCGGTTAATTTCCAAAGGCAAATAGGATTTCTTCCCTTTTAACTGCTAATTTTCCAAACAAGAAAAATTTAACTGCTCCAGTAATTTCCAGCATAATTTTGCAGAGCCCATCAACAGAGTACTTATTTTATGGCGTTTTGCAGCAAATGCTAACAAAATTTTGCCTTCAAAAGGAGTTTCAGATTGATCGCCAATGACTAATGTCAACAGAAGGTATACAATCAGGTTATAAAAATTATGTCTGACAAATCCAAGAGGATGGGGAAACCGTATTATCACAATACTACAAAAGGAATATGGTAACACTACAGCTGTGTGCTATTCTGTTTGGTAGATGGATTTGTGTGTCCATTACTCATGCAGATGAACTTCATTGCTTGAAAGTAGCAACTTACGCTTTCACAAAGTGGCTTCGAGAATACAGCCTATAATTGTCAGCAAACTTTATGTGGCGAACAACAAAACCTCGTCCAGTAGCACGATACTGCATAGAGGATCATGTGTCAGCAGAGTTCAAACAAATAATATTCGTAAAAAGAAACACATCATATGTACCTTCGCACCACCATGAAGGATTGTTCTCCCAAAATAATGTGTTCTAGTTCCAAGTGAAAAGGTGAAAAATACTGAGCAGAACTGCAGTTGCATTGTGATAAAACTGAAAATAGCCTGCACAGGATTTAAAATTATAACATAAATACATGATCACGAGTGACCCTGTAAAAGTAGGTTTCTAAAGAAACAAAGGGCACCACCTTCATTAGCCCTAATTCCAAAATGAAACCCATTATCATTGGTACGGCTGTAAAAATTCCAATCTGAACCAAAAATTGAGCGTTCAGAGCAGCATCAAGGGCAGTGTTCCCCAGAAACCTAGCTTGACGAGATATCGAATGGTCGAGTCCAGAGAGTGCCTAAAGTTTCAAATGTAATTTACGGTTTAATACAGCACAGAAACAACATTCAGCAAAAAGAAGCATAGCAAAATAGGGATCATAATACTTACCAGATACACCCTCCCATACAAGAAAATATACACAGTTAGAACAGTCATCTGCATGCACACATAAACAAAGAAATTATTACATATATACATGTGACTGAAATCAAATATGCAGCCAGTCAAGAAACATATACAAATTCTCTGCTTTGCAAGAAAATGCTTATATCAGGTTCATCGCTGCAGTTTAGTTTTTTATAGGCATGCCTTAAGCTATCAAATGATTGAAATTGAGAACCTAGTAGCAGCAAGACGCGATGTTTAAGTAGCAACCAATAAACCATACCCATAAGTTGATCAACGCGGTCTAGGTTTTTGGTGAAGGACTTAGCATATCAATCTTAAAGAAGTTGAATTAGAAGTTTGTATAAACCCTAAACTGGGAATAGCCGACAAGAATCCATTTATTTTATGACATTCTGGTATCTATAACCATCTTTGTAGCCTCGAGCAGATATGGGTGGTTTCAGGGTAATGCAATTATGCAACGAAAACCAATTCATGATATATGATCAACTAATGGCACTATGCATACCAAAGCTCAAGTAGCAGCAAGACACACTAAAATAACGTACTTGGATGCATCTGTTCAAATGAGTTGGTTGAAATTATTATCCAGGCACAACCAATCAACAACAAAGTACAGTAAACTTATTATGAAGGGGGGAGAGAGGGATACCATTGTGCAGACATAATAACCAACAGTGGTGTAGAAGAAGGTTAGCATCCTAAAGAAGTCAAACAGCTGCCCCAAACGGTACACGTCTCGACTAAGAACTTGCTCGCCGTTACCTCCAGCAACTTTCCCCTCGAACAGGGCAATCTGGTTTAAACCAACATCACGTCCTTTCCCAACCTAGACAGAAGAAAAGGTTTTATTACATTTTGGGGAAAAGAAGCATATCATTATTACATTTTATGGGCAACATACAAATAATGGCATGTGCACTCGCTAAGCAAAATGAAACATATCAGACTGAATTGTAAAGCATGTTACATGTTAGCTTGTGTGCACAGAAAGAATTGAAACTTATGTATGTGCTGCAGTGTCATTTACTCATGTTTCGCATAACGCACATAATTACATCTGTCAACAGAACTTTTCACATGTCATAATGGGTATATCTGCCGTGTGCAAACCATAACGGGTATGCATACAGTATGCACCTAAATGTATCCATGCTCCAGACTATGTAACACAAGTGAACAGAATAGATAACCTGGATATATTCATGGTGTGTGATATTACCCTGGCGCAGAGTTGAATTGAATCCTGCAAATTGTTAACACTTAAAGTCAAGCTTTCAATAATAAAGTATTTCAGTATCTAGGTATGCACAACGCTGGTGATCTTAAACTAACATTTACTTATTTAGTTATCAACATGTCACCAATCAACATATCTACTGTGAGACAATTAGCAGAGATGGTGACATCAGGCATTTTAGCTTCTTAAAAAATATAACATGGTAAATAACTTCAGAATGACTAGTTATCTCATGTATCTAAAGACTTGAAACCTCGCTGGGTGGGGTGTGGGGAGGTCCAACAAGGAAACAGTTCCGGTGCAACCTAAATACCATGAGCTCGCAAGCACTGCAGCCCACCATGTCACATTCATGATGTAACATAACTGTAGATAACACAAAGTACCAACCAGCGTATATATCTTCACTTATATTGATCACCCGGGATGCCTTGCTAATACCACCTCTGGTTATATGAAATATCCGATCAAAGACATCAGGATGCCCATAGTGCATTCGAACCCTACATAAGGACAACAGAATGCAATTAAGTTGTGCTGAAATGAAACTATTATCAGGTTCATTGGTAGAAGAGAAAATTACTCCCTCCGTAAAGAAATATAAGAGCGTTTAGATTAGTGATTTAAACGCTCTTATATTTCTTTACAGAGGGAGTAGTAAGAATGTGCATGGATATTCCCTACAAGCCGCAGTATAGTTGAAGACATTTACTCACTTGAGGAAAGCAAGAACACGTTGCCCCAAAGTAACGAAACTGGTTTCCTGTTTAGACATAAATGATGCCAGCGAAGACACACTAGCAAAATAAAATAGAACAGGTTGATACAGAAAAGATACAGACATGTCAATAGTTGGTAAAATAGCTGAGTAGTCGAAGAATAACCTTCCCGTAAATACATGCTCCCGCACACCAAGAATTGTGGGATAGCGTATTCCATGGTTACCACGAAATTCTTCAAGTAAATTCCTTACTTTCATTGCCTCCTCCAAGTAGTTATCCTATGTGAGAATTTGTATCCATCAGGGCTATTTGGGGTACAAGGAAGCATCATAACATATCTAATGTGTAGCATGCATATGAGAAAAAAGAAGCATCTGAAACTAAGCCTGGCACAGTTTGTGGGAGTTATACACCCCCATAACCCAAGCTCAAGTCATCTACTTGAATTTGGGTGCCTATTTCTTTTTGAATGAACACCTAGTCTTTTTTTTTTTGCATGGTAATACGTGTCTCATTTATATAGAATAAAAGATCAAGTTACAAGTCACGTAAGCACCGACCATACATGACTGAAAAGATAGGAAAATCCTATGCAAAATACCAGCGCCTGTCCCTTTCCTTCGACACCACCGAAGCGGCCACCAAAGGGTAAAAAGACAGATCACCTCTTCGCCCAAGCTCGACGCAGCTCCATCGCTGATCAGCAGCTTTACGGACCTCCAAAGTAGTTTGCCAAAAGCAAAACCATAGTCGTTGAAAGAATCAGACCAGGGCAACATGTCCCCGGACACGCCATCGAACTTCAGAACTGACACCCTCGCATGACGACGACGTCGGAGAAGGAAACCAGAACTGCCCGCCTTCGACCACAGACCCAACACAAGATACTCCATCTTCCAGCTGTCACTTGCGTAGACAACCGCCTGCGCGTACTCCTGAACGACAAAACCTCCCTGCTCCACCATGACGTCGGAGACAACGCCACAGCAACGGGGACAGAGCAGAAGGAGAGACACACCTGATGGAGTCGCCGCCGCCGCCTCGTCAACACCATCCATGAACCCTAACGCTGTCGATATGAGGGATCGACATAGACACGATGCCATCAACTCCGAGACGCCACCATGAAGGACACCTCCAGTGTGGGAGTGGGGTTGAGGCAGATTTATTCGTCCGGGCGCCGCTCCCACCACCCCAACGACGCACCACGACCTACAAATCCAAAACCTAACTACAGAACGGAGGAACGGGGTCCCCCCTCCCTCCTGCCGCCGGAGCAGCTGCCGAAGGGAGAGGGGGCCAGCGCACCGGCCGGTGGAGATCGGAGGAAAAAAATGCCTCGCCCTAGTCGCCTGGCGGCGGCGGCGGCTAGGGTAGGAAACACGTCCGCAGCGTCCACAAGGTGGTAAGCCCGGTATCTATGCCCTCTGAATGAACACCTAGTCCCTCATCTCATTTTCTAAGGGGAGTATCTGGTTCAACTTCGTATTTTGTTGTATAAATTCCCCTTATACGCCCTTGTACATAATGAACTCCTTTCTATTCATGAAAAATGCAAGCAAATTGAAAGCAATGGAACATCCATCTGTATGGCAAATTTTACCAATAACGGTGCAGGATGCGACACTATCAGAATCATGCATAGCTTAGCATCCAGGAATTAAAATATTCTTAAAAATGGAATGGACGAACTAGAAACAGACAATATGTTCTATGAGTAGAATTTTGCTGGGATCTAAATTCAATCAAACAAAATACACGTAAGAATCTAGACTAGTGATACTTCGTCAGGAATTAACAAACAGTAAGGTTAATGATTAAATATTTAAGGGCTGTTGTTACTATTGAAGAAAAAAGTATACCTGATTCATATCGATAGTCTGTATTGCATCTCCACGAGTGAAAATTATAGCATGATTTTGGTTTTCAGGTTTCCCCTCACCAAGCTTGGGGTTCCCAGGCAGTTTAATGGAGTATATTTCCTATATATACAACAGCATGAAAAGAGATGAAGCATAAGAGCTCAATTAATATTAATGTTAGTAAAATTCTGAGAGGCTGGCAAGAACCAAAACCTTCGTGTGTTCTTTGGTTAATAAAATTCCATACTAGCAGAGCTAAGGCTACAACAGCATTTGTGATCTCTTCCAGAAGTGGAGTTAGTTTGGTAGATCACCAAATAATAAAGGGGCACCAAGCCACCAATAGAAGAGGTAGTGCAGTAGCAGAAAACCGAGAAATGATGATAAGAGCAATAATTTTATATTCTCTTATTCAATATATAACATGAGAGAACAGTATTATCAGTTTTATTCAAGGTGATATTACGAGACTAACAAAAACATGTAAACCAAAGGAAAACGGGAATAAGCCTCAGGTACTACACAAGGTTTGTGGGTTACACGGAGAGGGAAAAGGATAGAACATGACAATCAGTTTCTTCACCTATTGATGCTTTTGTAGAGCCTAGCGCAGAAAACAGTTAATGATAACTGAGATAGCCCAACGGCTGCTAATACCAAACAAACTA
Organism: Triticum dicoccoides; assembly: GCF_002162155.2. Classification (NCBI taxonomy): domain Eukaryota; kingdom Viridiplantae; phylum Streptophyta; class Magnoliopsida; order Poales; family Poaceae; genus Triticum; species Triticum dicoccoides. Next base: position 730,086,215 of record NC_041386.1, read on the forward strand.
TTGTCCACGTACTACAGATCTTGTAATGTGAAAAGTGGAGCGTTACAGGTTCATTGTTGATTTCCAAGAGGCAAGAAAAATGGACCAGATCATTTGTAAAAGATTAATCAAATTTATACAGAACTGCAGTACTGCGCTTACTTGATCTTTTCCGTGAATATCAGCCTTCACGAGCTTGGAATGATATTCTTTTATAGCTTGCCCATCACTCGATACACCATCCTCTTCATGTATGAAAGCAATCCGAAGGGCCTCATTTCTACAAGTTATAACAAAAGTTAATCAAGATAATGCAGTGGAAATGTTTTAAGTTGTATAGCAGAAACCAAAATCAGAAACATATTAACTTCAGATAATCAAAACTAAAGCAAGACTAACCTCATCTAATAGACAAGAAATCAACTGATGGGCCAAAAGACAAGAAATTAAGGACTTCTTTTAATCTTTTTCATATCCTCTATATTTTTTAGTTATTATAGAGTGCATCCCACTTTGAATCACACAATTTTCACATCATGAGAATCAGAAGATTGATATTTTTGTACTGGACCAGATATTAAGCACCAAAATCCATATTTGTACGAGACTTAAATTAGTTCGGGTATAATTGTAATTTTTTAGGGTCATAAGGTGGACTATTTAAAATTGAGTTAGTGGCAAAGCAGGCCATTGTCCTAGTAATCTAGAATAGATCCTACACCCCTCTGTAAACAAATATAAGACCTTTTAGTGATCTAAAAGGTCCTATATTTGTATATAGAGAGACTAAAAGTCAAGCAAATTAACCTTTGCATTAAAAGAGCAATATCCGCAGCCTCTGGAGCCTTCCTTTGCTTCTGTTGTCCATATATTTGACATGAAACAACGTATGTAAATTTTAGATCTGCCTGGGCCCGTGCATCAGGAGATAACTGATACCCTTGAGTGTCAATATATTCAAGTGCAGAATACCCATCTTCAATGCCTGGTGGAACAAATAAAATGATGAAAATCTCTCAAAAAACACAATGAGAAAAAAAAAATATGTTATTTCATTTTCTACAACAGAGAACTATAAACACACCTCCAAGATATCGCTTCTCCAGGTAACTCTGCAACATCAACGCTCGTCTGTAGTACATCATACCCCTCACTGCTCCAGCAAATACAAAGTCAAGGAAAATATCCAATAAAAGGAAGGAAAAAATATGTACTTGGCATCAGAATGCAGCTTATGGACCATTTGAGTATGGAACATGTATTAGTTGCATACATTCCACTATACATGAACATTTAGTAAACAGAAATAAAATAACAAATTCACCTGTCCTTGCCAAAGTTTGGCCACGGTATGACACCCAAAACCGCAGTTCTAAGGTGTCACTTGGACTTTCCTTAAAATCCTCTTCTGATGATTCTCCACGGCCAATTCGTTCTAAGAAGTTGGCCCACTCATCTACAAACCAAATAAAAATCCAGGCCACACACACATAGAAAATTAAGGACATGTTTTGTATAAAACGACAATCTGGTTGCAAGAAAACAAATGAGATACTAATTACATGTCTTCTGGTATATAACAAACAACTTAATCAGTATTGTTGTACAAGGAACATCTTCTTCCTTTGTGGTCAACTGTGATCCAACAGAAATGTTTTGCTAATAAGCAACACACTCTGACATGTAGGAATTTTGTGATAATTAATTGATGATGTATTTACAATGTTAAACTCTACATGACTTATTCAGCAGAACACTTTACTCTGCCACACATGCTGACATGAATTTTGTGATAATTAATTGAAGTTGCATTTAAAATGTTCTACTCTACATGACTTATTCTGCAGAACACTTAAATGAGAAATGCTACCACAAGAAATGAGAAAACTTAACCTGTGAAGTTTTTTAATAAACTATGGATGAACAGAAAAAACTAAGGATAGGAGGACTTGTGTGCACCAGCATTGGTTTAAAATTTTGATGTCTACAAACACAACTTTGGCACCAGTCTTGTTAACTACGGAAGAGTTCAAAATATGGTATCAGTGCGGCAACGACTTGTGTGCACTCTGTCATTTAGGTGGAACAGATGAACCAGGTCTGGAGTACATCCAAACAGTAAACAAAACAATCGATAAAAAATGGCAGCATTGACACAAGATGCATCTACCATTTGTCCTTTCTGTTTCTCCGTTGTGAATCACGTTTAGATTCGAAATTTTGTAACTCATAGTCGCATTGTGGTGTGTTGATGTTTGGCAAAATCAGAATTTTTGTTTCCAAAGGCTTAATGGAATATACAAATTGCAGCAATCCCACACAAAGGGGTGAGTGCACCTCCCTACCTATACATACTTTCCCTGGCAAAACAGCCAGAACATCTACATAAACCAAGCCCTGAGAAATAAAATACATGAAGAAGTAATAATTTGCAAGAGAAAGCATCGTAATATTACCAGGAAAGATTTTTTGAAGATAGAAAAGTATAGAAATGCCATCTTCATTGTCAACACACAGCTCAGACATGCTATAGAGTACAGTCTCACTGTAGTATGGGGTAAATACACTGTTGCATAAGAAAAGTAGGTGTCAAAAGGATCATATTCCTTCAGATAAGCATGAAGTTCATAAGCATTTATAGTACCAGAATGGGATCATCTCAGAGACGGGCTTTGCTTCCGGCATGTCCATGAACAAAGAGTTAGTGAAAAATTGTAGCCTTCTCTGAGCTTCTAAATTTTTTGGAATGTTTGCAGCGGAGTCTTTGACAGTCAGAAGTAAGTGTAAACGCTTAACTTGTTCTTTCTGCAAGCACAAATAGGCCAGGTGTAAGCAATGAGAGAATGTCATGCCCTATAGGTACCAGCGAAGCACCACAGAATGTCACGAAAAAACCCAAAAAAAGATGTGGTAACATTAACACACGGTACACCTATGAAACCACAAACCTCAAATCCAAAAAAGTGGATTTTTTTCTTAACATTTTGAGAGGCAATACCATACATTTTGAGAGGCAATACCATACATTGGTAGCACCACAAGAGGTGGTACCAGAAAAACTCTTTCCAGTAAGGAATTTTCAAATAGTTGTGCAGACGAAGTAGAAGTACCATTTCCAGATCATTTGGCCACAAAATGTTAGAGAATAGACGCCCATCATTCCTAGCTCTTAACAGTAATTGCCAGGTGTCAAATTGTTCCCTGCAGGAAGAAAAAATATTTGCATTAGGAAATAAAGTACTTCCTCCGTTCCAAAATAGATGACTCAATTTTGTACTAACTTTAGTACAAAGTTGGGTCATCTATTTTGGAATGGAGGGAGTATAACTGTGGAACGGATATCTTTCACCAATGAAAACAGTGATTATTCTCATAGGATACCTCAGATTTGGTGCAAGAAACTCATGGGTAACAACCTCATAGAGCTCACGGAGAGCTTTTGTAACACCAGCTTTACGATCAGCAGTCTCGTCGCGAATCTAATACATATTGAATTGTAAATTAAAACGCCTTCATGATAAATTTAAGAAACATACATGAAATAGGAAACAGTTGAAAAATTACTAACATGTATGCTCCTCCATTAAATTTTCATCAAAGAAAACTATGCAGAGGCATCAAGGAAAGCATGATCTTACCAGAAGTCCTGTCAAACCAGTAAGACGTGACTGGACCAACTGCAACTTCTTCAGATTTATAGTCACCAAAAGTGAATCGTCTCTTATGCTGTCATTGAGATTTTGGAAAAGGCGTTCAACCCTGTACATGTATCAGGACAAAGCAGAGAAAAGTGAGAGATAATTTAGGAAAACCATCTAATGATGGTGAGTTAGGTACTTCATCTTTCAGTACGGAATCATACCAGAGCTTCCCTTCACCATCAACTATAGAGTTCAGAATTCTTTCTGCGCTATAGTAGCATTCCTTGACCGCATAGGCCATGTATTCATCTTTTGATATTCTGTGCCATAATTCTTTCTGGGAGTCTTTGCAGTCAGATGCATAATCATTCGCCAACATGATCTACAAATAAAGCAACAGAGTCATGACACCCCAATTCACTGATAAAGATGAATTCATGCAACAGAAGTTGGATATAGTTAGTTTCAATTAGGATACCTTACTAGTAAGAAGAAACAATGGCCATTGTACAAGCATTAAATTTCCACAGTTACTTGGCATCATAAGCAGATCCATCTCCCTGAAACAAAATTCATTCATGGTATTGAAGCAAATGGTTTTTATAGAATGGTAAACATATATTGTGTTCAATGTACCTGTTACTAATGTAGTCCTCTTCACGCAAGCTCTTGATAATCTCATTCCAAAACGGGGAGAATATTGAGGCATACATCTTAGTAGCTTCTGAATCCTAGTGTTGAGCGTGATCAATGGTCAGTACTTTCAGGTATTTAACTTGTCGAGACTTTGAAAAATGTAACTGAAATCAGCGAGCTTGATTTTTTAAGGAAAAAAAAGAAGCCATTAAAAACAATAATATGTCCAGCCAACATCACTTCATCAGGGTTTAGAATTGGCCAGATAGAGAGGTAACACAACAAGGATGAAATAAGAATACATGAAAGCCAGCTTTACAAGTTGAAAGTGGACTCGTTAGTTTCCCAAAAAACAAGCTTAAATAGAGTGACATGCTTGGCTAAATTCAATTGAACAGAACTTGTCTGCATAAAACCAATCGCAAACACTTAGTTTAAGAAACTAGATGTGTGTGTGCCAGAGGGTGCGGCATCTTGAGATCTTGAGGTGTACTGTGGCACAATCATCTAAAGGAAGTTACAGACACAGTATGTGATAAACAGGTGTTTGTTTACCTGAGGAACTGGCCTGCTAGATATCCTGCAACATCAAATGAAAATTGAAAAATAAATCAAATTAAACTAGATAGCAGATCTACACAGATGTGCCAAGACCTCATCTGTTTGTAGTCATAGCTGCTCAAAATGACACAATTTTAAAGAGTAGGATTAAGGACCTTTGTGGGGAAAGGGTTTTTGCAAAAGCTTCCGGAAAGCTCTCAAAACGTTTATGAAGCATTTCAATTGAACGAATCTGCATTAAATTGGCACATGTAAGAGTGTTATCCAGTTTACAGATCAAAACAAATGCATACGTGATTGATAGTACCTCCCCAAGGCGACTTCTAGCACCCATAACACCACCAACAAGAGCAGATAAAAGAGTGTACCAAATGTGTATGTCCATCAGGTATATCTGAATATACAAATATAGTGAAGCAGTGCATCATTTCAAAAGCTCACTTCTTTTCTCTCCAAGAATTTGAAGGTCAACACAGGAAACTTACAGCTACGACTGGTGCCCATAGACTGAGAATGGTCAAAGCATTTCTATTTCCTATAAAAGCGTCATCAGCATGGTGTCATTGTTAGTGTCCTTAAGTAAATAGGAAGATAATCGTTTTCTCCTTAATAAAGATGTTGAGCAAATTATTGCCCCAAAGAAAATGTGGAGTAAATGAAACAATGCTACTAGTGCGATATGTATAAATTTACTAACCTTTTGATACAAAATCATGCCAAGAATACTGCAAATCATGGAGTTGCACGATTATATTGGTTGGTACAACTAAAGGACGAATCTGCAAAAGGGAATGACATGATGAACAAAGTAACTTTTGAAGTTCTGGTCACATAGAAATATCAGTAAGCATCTGAATTCTGAAAGAAATAGTAATACCCACCTGGAGATAATAAGCAAAAGTAAATTTGCATGCAAATATGACCAACCAAAAGATCACGTATCTGCATCAGAAAATTTGTCACAGGTAAATAACACCACGACAATACAAGCACTCAAGTAGTGAAGACTGAAGACCACTTAGAATGCTGGTGAATTACAGACATGTCAATACTCCTGAACACCACTCAAGTAGTACGAAAAGTAAGGGTGCCTCAGATTACAATGTTCAAAACTCCTGAAAATGAGAAGAAAGGAACCTGGCATAGTTGCCTATACTCTCATAGAGTCCCCGTCCAATATAGTATCGTTCCTAGGTGCGAAAAAGAGAAAGAAGATGAATACATAATTTCATAAGAAGATATGTTCCCAAAACACGACGTAGAGTGAAGACATGCATACTTGGTATATCCACTTGAAAAACTGGAAAAACTGTGAACGGTCGGAGTAATTGGACAGCCTGTGGCAAGCTGGGATCTTGGCCAACGATGCGAACACAAGCCTAACCGCAGCATAACCACCAAGAACAAGAATATAAATCCGGAAATAAGTTGAATCATTGTTTCTTGAATTTTTCTCATCCAAGACTTTCCTGTTCAATATTCAACATTCAAAGTGAATAAGTAACTTAGTGCACACTGAGAGGGTAAAATCTAAGGACAACATATAATCAAATACTCACACATAAAGATAGGTCACAAATGTTGAAACTGCAGCTAACCAAACGAATCGGATTACTAATCGTGAGATGGCAAAACCTCTGGCTGTTTTATATGCACCAAACATGAGTAGCACATCCAAGCAGCCTACAAAAGATAAGAGGCACATGCAAATGGAGAATGTTAAAAGATTCTGATCCAGGTAACACTTCCTTAAAATGTATAAATAACAACACGTGCAAAACCATTATAGGAACAGTGAGATCATGAAGAACAAATTAGAGAGCGTACACTCAATGAAGTTCAGTATGAAAAAGGCTGGCCCGGCGCTAAGTACTATTTTAATAGTACTAATGTTTATCTTCCCACGGTGAAAGGCTATAATAGTTAAGCACTGCAGCACCATTCAGAGAAGAGAGAAGGCATCTTTAGCACAACAAATTGTTGATATATTTATTCACATCAATTAAAATAGTATCAAACAGCTGACCTGAAACATTAATATGAGGAAAATCCACAACCGATGAAAACTGCGGTACAGATGCAGAAAAGTTCGATGCTCAACAAAGTTGGTCTTTCCCGTCTGCAATGAATTTTTTTAATCAGGAGGCGCATAGGTAAAACAGGGTACGCATGAATATTTATAAAAAATGGATTTATTTCACTCAAGTCAAAGAACACCCCTTAGCCCCCTTAATCACTAGTACTGCCAAATATATCATATCAAAAAAAAAGCAGTGATGAACGGCTAATGTTTGCTTAAAAGACTCCACGCTTTTGTAATGCGTTTTTACAACATTTAATGATTCAAAGATAATGGTAGATATGCATAAGAAATGTAAGCATAACATCATAAATTATGTCTCTGTTTTCGTTCCTCTTTGCAGATACTCTAAAACACCAATAAAATGGATAATCACAGATTCACAATAGTATCCAGAGGTAGCTGGCTTTAGTATTCAATGTAATTGTTTTTTTACAATCTATTGCAAAGTACTAAGGTGGAGTAAAACAGCAACTACTTACAAAAAAAATCATGCAGCCCAATATAATTTCTTAAATATTGGTCTTAATAGTGAGAAATGTATTTCATAGTCAAAAATTGAGTGTGAACCAAGTTGTTTACACTGTGTGAACTGAAATGAGACCAATGTCTGCAACCAACATTGAAATAATGCAATAAGAATGCTGACTAGAAACTAAAAATGATATGAAAAAGGAGATTGCAGGTAGTTAAATAATGTGGAAGACTCCCAAAATCCTACGAATACGAAGGTGGATGGACAGTGCGACTTAAAATAGGAAGTCTGTAAAAATGGGTAATAATGAAGAAGATGACTTTTGATGAGAACTATTCTCCTTGCTTGATGTCAGAAGTTACAACAGTTGTAGCGGTTTATAAGGCATGCCCTCCTTGTTCCCTAGAAGTCCAAACTCGTATGTGTAACGCCCAATAAAAACAAACCTATTCCTACTTCGCTGATTTGAACTCAAACTCTTGAGGATAACACTTCATAATCAAACAAACAAATCAAAACTGAAATAAACTAATAGACAACAAGCAATCCAATTTGCTACCGCTTTTTTTCTATTACTGGAGCCCCTGCCCATGACATACAATGAGGAAACAACAGATAAGGGCTAGGTAACAGAAAAGAAGAAACTCAAACAATTTTATTCTACGGACTAGGTTTCTCAACAGTGTTTAGCTGTTTGCACCACATGTACCGCCAAACTCGTACCGCCAAACTACTACTGTCTTTAAAAAATATATTCATGATCAACTTACACGCTTCCTCTTAGCAGGTTTGCGCAAAAATTTGGAATTCTCAGCAGGTGGCCAACTCAGCTCAAAGCATGAGCGCGACCTACACATATGAAACAAAACAGAGTAAGAGACAGTAAGCAAAGGGTATAAGGGAAACAGCACAAATGCAATGGTTTAGAGAATGGACCAGAAATATTCATTGAAATCATCATAATTCCGCCATGCAGAATGTGCTGCTTTCCCATCATTGTTACTGTTAGCCTCCTATGGAAGATATAAAATGCATTAAACTAAATACAGCAGAAAGAATAAAAAGACAGCAAGTCAATTCCTATGTAAATAGCTAATCTTACACTGGAAAAATAACTTACGATTCTAAGTAAAAATAAATCAGAACAACGAAACCACATGGCTCACAAGAACCATCTAATTTCCATATAGCCAACTAAGAGACTGAGCGAACAATTTCAAGTTTTCAACAAAATCAAGGAAGTGGGTAATGCTAAAATATTGAAGCACCACACTGTAGCGGCAGAATATAGGACTTTATTTTGAATTCAAGAAAGATCTATATCAATCCAAAGAAAGCCAGATCCACAAGTAGGAAAGCAATAACGATCCTGATCTAATTGATGTAAGAATTAGACAAAATTGTAAACCAAGCTAGAGCTTCCATGATGAACCTACCGCGGACATCGTTAGATATATAGGAGTAATTATTTTCTCCAGATATGAGGTCGAACCATCATTGGTGACACAGCTCTTTGCAGGTTCAGCTTCAGATGAATCAAGAATCCCATCAAGTTCCTTTGCCATCTGAAGACATGACAAAATGGATCAGTAACACATTGTACAAAAGAACTACAGAGGAACTATTCCCCTAGTAAGAACATATTCAAACACAGCAAGGAACCAATCTTAAGTATGCCATCAATCAGAATTTTCTAGTACAAGGTCTACTTTTCTAGTACAGACTTAGCGTTTTGTTCCAATGGATCATCAAATACAGGGTCTACTTTTCTAGTACAAAGTGAAGGTCTACAAAAAAAATCTACTTCACTTTTTATTTTGGCATAAAGTAAACTGCTGTGAGTGTCATAGCATAACAATTGTTTTCATGACTCCCTCCATTCCCAAATGTAAGTCTTCCAAGATATTCCAACAAGTGACTACATACGGAATAAAATGAATGAATCTACACTCTAAAATATGTCTACATACATCCGTATGTTGTAGTCCATTTGAAATGTCTAAAAAGACTTATATTTAGGAACGGAGGGAGTACATTAGAATTCCTTGAAACAAGTCAGTGCAGCAAAAAAGGTAGATACACCATCAGGGACAGATGCACAGATAATTTTGTTTACTACTACTCCCTCCTTTCATCTATACATGGCCACCTCGTAATTTGGGTCTAACTTTGACCATCGGCTTGACCCATAAAATATATGTTATATGGCACAAAAAGTATTGACATTGGATTCATTTGTGAAAGAAGTTTCCGATGCTATATTTATTGTGGCATATAAACATACTCCCTCCGTCCCAAAATAAGTGTCTCAACTTTGCACTAACTTTAGTTCAAAATTGTACAAAGGTTGAGACACTTATTTTGGGACGGAGGGAGTATATTTTGTTGGTCAAATTGCTGGTCAAAGTTAGACCCAAATTACGAGGTTGCCTAAACCGAGTACCTTGCCAATAAGCTAAGATAACTAGCTGCCAAATGGCAGCTGCAATTAATGTTTATTGGTCAATGCCACAAACTGACTAAACCATCTACAAAACGGAAGAGCCTAGCCTCGACTGATTTGGCGACTTCTAGTGTTTCACATGGCATACCTTGAAGACAACATTAACAGAGGACAAGAAAAGACTCACATTGTGGAAAATGTAGCACAGGCATTCTGGAAGAAAGCGAACATTTGCAGCTTCGCCCCAAATCAGAAAGTAGAGAGCAACCAATATGATTTTTCTGTTCTTGTTTACTGCTTCGAGGCTACCACAAAAATAAGTGTATAACAGGTAAGCATCCATGAGTTAATAGCATTCAAAAAGAAAGCTGTTCAAAAGAGGTTAATATACCTGGTCCATGCAACACGCTTGCCCAAGAACCTACACCATTTTATGTAGTTGTCCAGAACTTTGCAGAAAACTTCTGTAACAGCCTTCTCATCTATTTTCTACAAGAGTTGTGTCCATGTTCATTGTATAGTGAGTTTAGCTAAGAAATTGTTAATATGCACAGCTCAAACATACTGACAAATGGCCAGCAGAAAGAATAATAAAAGAGGTCACATATTTCATATTTGTCAGGTGCCTCAAATTTATTGATAACAGATGGAACAACAGCAGCAAGCCTAGGCATTGCTCATAAACAGTTAGTTATACTTCTTCCATTCCATAAAAGTTTCAGTTTATTTAGACAAAACATTCATTCCCTTAGGCAATCGTAGAAGACAGCCAAGATAAATAGGCGAATAGGCTTCTAATTTGGCATAGATAGATTAGCATCGACACACACAAAATCAGATGTATATTCTATAAAGAAATCTTACTTTTGCATAAAGTGTAAGTTGACAACAAGGCGAGTGAAGTGACATAGACCAGCATAGACTCTGGACAGTAAAGCTAAGGGTGGCGACAATCTCAAGAGTGAGCTTGCTGTAAATACATCACTTTTGCATAAAAGTAGAAAACAAGGCGAATAAAGTGAAAAGATCAGCATAGGCTATCTGGACAGTCAAGCTAAGGGTTTTAAACCAAGGTGGCTGGAGGCTTGCACTCTTGCAAGACCAACCCACCAAGATACAGTCAGTTCCTGTAATGTCTGGTTTAAAACTTTACTGTGTGCTCAAATATTCTATCATACATTGAAGACCGTGTAAATGCCCAAGACAACATATAATTAGTAACAAATGAAGTATTATATCAGTAGGAATAAGGATCTAACTCAACTCCACACCGATATGCCTAAATGTTCTTTTATTCAGACGTATCCAGATAAGAGGGGGAGAACTAACCGGTTCTGTCTCATTAGGCAAGCTCAGACGGGACTGGGCATTGGCTAAGGTAAGTGCAACATTTTCACGCTGATTCCGAACATTATCATCCTGAAACATGAATAAAATCCGGCCGCATTAGATACTCGGCGCAGGTAGAATAGATAATAGTAATGAAACCAAGGGTACTAGCAACACCCATACATTATAAAGAAGATAACAAGATACTGGTTTATTAGTCCCGCAAAATAAATGAACCCAGGTCGGCAAGGAGACACCACTATGCTCCCACAACTGGGCTAGTGCCCAGTTCTACAATACAGAATAGCATGAATTGCTAAGTAGATAAGAAACAACCTGCCACATTGTTGCTTGATGGATAACTGAGACAAAGAACATGAGATCATCGAACTAAGCACACCAAAGGAAACTATACACATATCTATTTTTTCACTTAATGCAGGAGGATCTAATATAATATGACCATGGATTTCGAGTCGCTCGACTAGTCGCGACTAGTCGACGACTAGTCTATGAGTCACAAAAATATGGTCGACTCAGCTTAGTGTCGACTCGCGACTTAGACTCTAAGTCGCGACTAGTCACAACGCAGGCTCGACTTCTTCCGAGTCACTGCCCCAGAGCGACTCGCATGAGTCGCGACTCGAAAACCATGAATATGACCCAAACCAAGAATATGGCAGAGGAAGGTTACCTGGAAGCCAAATACGTACTGCAGAAGGTCAAAAATATCTTTCTGTCTCAGCTGTGGTGTGTCATAAGGAAAGCGTGGCAGATCCTCACAGTTTTGAATTGCGGCTATTGCAGCCCTGACCTAATAAGGTTGTAAGACATAGTCAAGACAACTACAAGGACTAATATCTGACAAGGTATGAGAAGATAATATTGTAACAAAAACAGAAAACATGGATACCTCAGGGAAAAACCCAACAACATTTCCCACTGATGATGCATCAAGGGGTATAATATTATAAGGCATAAGTTCACCTCTCAGAGCTGCATCGGATCTTTTTATTTTCTTTATCTGAAAGGGCCAATGAGAATAGCAGTTCAATAAAGCATAAATGACAAGCAAAACACATCAGCAAACCAGGCTTTCAAATAATAAATTAGTATATTTAGCAATTACCTCCTCTAGGATCTGTCTACCAAGCCTATCACTCGGTGTTTGTCCAACAAGAATTTCTAAAACATCAAGCAGAGCCCTCAAAGTAGCGTAGATCTTTTTCATTTCCATAGCCCTAGCTCCCATCCTGGTCATAGCGTAAAAAATGGAAAACTCATGAGCATTGTCGTATAGTACATAAGATGAGTTGCCATCATAGCGTCATCTAGTGCGACAGGGATATGATAATGTAGTACTTCAGCAAGAAAGAAGGTCAACTTAGCACTTAGTGTATAATAGACATATCCAGACCAGAGATCAAAGATGCATGGACAAACAAGAGTATGGCATATAAATACAACAAATCCAACTCCGGCATATCAATATCAACTACTCCCTCAATTCCCAAATATAAGTCTTTCTAGAGATTCCAACAAGTGACTACATACGGAGCAAAAAGAGTGAATCTACACTCTAAAATATGTCTACATACATCCGTATGTTGTAGTCCATTTGAAATGTCTAAAAAGACTTATATTTAGGAATGGAGGGAGTAATTGATAGCTAAAAACATACAGCACAGGAGCAGCAAAGCAATGAGGACATGTAAAGCAATTGATACACAAGCTTTACTTGCTGGTTGTTTTGAGCAGAGTGTTTCATCGAGTGTCTCAAGGTGACACAACATGCAGGATATGCTGGCCAAAACACAAGTCACAGAAAATGAGACTATCCTAGCATGGAGCAAATAATACCACAATTATAACCAAAGAGAAAGACATACTCGGTGCTAAAAGTTCCTGATTCCCTCATTATCTCCTGCTCCCGTTGCATGTCATCAACTCGACGGCGCTTCTTGTACTCCAAGTAGAAATTCCACAGCACCTCGATGTCATTCTGACGGTCGATTGAACCCCCGTCCTTCTTAGCAAGCTTTTGCTGCAGAATACCATGACACCAATAAGAAGTTAGACACCAAAGTGGAACCATTAACTGGAGAAAAGACTGAACGGCAATAGGTGTGATTAGTGGTGAGCATTAGCATACCTTGATCACGGATGCTAGACCAGTTTTGAACTGTAGAACACCTCTCCCATCGCTGCTCGGATCCAGATTTTGAGCCATGCTGTATGCTTGTTCACAAACTGTAGGGCGACAATAATTGAAGCTTAGAGAACACATTCGCATATAAACTAATGCAAGGGTGCATAAGTACCCTGCCACGCCAACATTCTTCTCCGCGTGATCATTCAACGGAGTAAGGGCGTAGAAATGGGGGCTAACATGTTACGGGTTCAACTGTGTCTTCTGGACCTAACCCCAGGTCAGTGGCAAGCAGCAAACGAAACTGGAGAGCACACAGAACCCTAAACCCCACCGCGTGGACAATGAATTACCCGGAGATTGTTCACCCACACAGGCTGTGCGCGCGCATTTCAGCCAGACCAACGGCTGGAGTTGCATTCAGAGTAAATAAGGTTATCAGAGCTCTCTTCAGGTCACTAGAAAATCATAGACAGAGCATTTTTGCGCCAATTCACCCTATACTATGCTGTATTAGATTAGAACCCTTTGTTGTAACCTCCCACAGGCCCCTGATTGACCGCATAATCGGAGAATCTAAAGCCAGTAGCACCTGCGCCATACAGCAAAAGTCGCCCCCAATTCAGCCCAAGCAGGCGATGCTACGAGTTGTAGAACCTAATACTACTCCGTCCCAGGTCGAGGTGGGGCGTCAAGCATCCGAGGCGGCCTAGAGCAGCAGCAGAGGAGCACGCACGAAGCCCTGTGCGGCAACTCGTAGCGGAGCGGCATTTCCCCCCGCATCCGCGCTACTCGGTAGACCCCGCGAGCAACGACGAGGTGACGGGCTCGCTCGCGGTGGCAAGCAGCGAGCGAGGCGGGCTGGCGGAAGGGGAGGGGGGAGGGGGGGATGGGGTAGCTTACGGATCCGCGCGACGTTGGGGTCGTCGTCCTCGATGTCGTCGGCGGCCTGCAGGATCTGCTCGATGTTGGTGGTGCGGCCGAGCGAGGGCGGCACGGCGGAGGCGAGCCCGGCGTGCGCGGCGGCGGCGGAGGAGGAGGGCCCCGCCGCGCCGCCCGCCCGGTCCCGCTTCAGCGCCGCCCGCACCAGCCGCTCCCAGTTCTCCGCCGCCGCCCCCGCGCCCCCGCCCCCGCGGCTCGGCCGCCGCCTCATGGACGACGCCATCCCCGCCGGCTCGCGGCGAGAATCAGCGGCCGCGGCGGGCGATCTGAGCTGGCTGGCCGGGCTGTGGCTAGTGGCGGTGGTTTTGGTTTCGGGGGGTTGGGGGAGAGGAGACGGGTTTCAAAAGCGAGCGAGGTGGGGATGGGGGTGGAGGTGGTGGTGGTAGATCCGGGGAGAAGGGTTCGGGGGTTTGGCCGGTCGGGCACGCGGTAACGTGCGACGCGGGGGCGACCCGACCGACCGGCGCGGCGCGGTCTGGGGCTCTGGCTTAGGAGGGAGGTTCCGGGCGGTCGGTCCCTCTCACGCGTCGCTGCCTTCGCTTCCTTCCTCGACCGGGCGACCGCGTCGGACCCGAGGGCTATTCAGCGCGAATTATCAACGAGCTTTGCGGCGCGTTCACAAAGGATGCGTCTGGTAATTTGCACGGATTTTTCCCGACTGGCGTGTGTGGTCAAGCAGGAACAGGCTGGGTTAATGCATTAATTAATGCAAGGTAGAAAATCATGTCCCGCGCATCTTTTGGTGCGCAGCGTTTGCATCGCTAGGCACTTTCAAGTACTCCCTTCCTCCGTTCCTAAATACTCTACAAGTTTTTTTAAGATCCCAATAAAAGACTACATATGAAGCAAAATAAGTGAACCTACACTATAAACTGTATGTCTATATACATCCGTATATGTAGTTCATAATGAAATGTTTAGAAAGACTTATATTCAGAAACGGAGGGGGTATGTTGCTTGGTTGTCATGCAGTTTGGGTCTAAGGTTGTGAACGTGCGCAACATGGCGTTTGGTTGAGCACGGCAACAACCCTCCTCACTTCACACCGCATATGTGATGATCTTACCACACACTGCATTATTAGAACATCACCACACAAATGCAATATGAGTTAAACAGTTTTGCAATGAAATAGTAGTCTATTCTAGCTCCTAACAAATAGGGAATAGTTCTGTTGAGTAACGTGATTGTATTAGGAAACATAGGATAAATTAGAAAGTATTCTAGTTTGTCTCGTACTTCAAGTAGATCATGTACTCCTATATATATGCCTATGAGGCTCAAGCAATACAACAACTATTCCACCAAATCCCTCTCTCCCTTCTAACATGGTATCTATCGCAAGTCGATCCTAAACCCTAGCCGGCGCCGCCGCTTCCGCACCTGCGCGCCGCCCCCGGGGCGGTCGGCCTTCATGACCGCCGCCGAGGGGCCGCGCCGTCCGTACCTAGGGTTCGTCCGCCGGTCGTGTTGACCGGCTGCCCTAGAGAGTCTTTTCCCCGAGCCTTGCTCCAGGGTTTTCTCTCTCCCGCCGGTCATCTTGATCGCGCGGTTTCTTTTTAGTTTGTCGATCTATTCTTGATCGATTTGCGTCGCCCACCGCCGCTGTCGACCCCGAGCGCCTCTACTTCGACCCCGGCGAGACCCGCCGGCCTCTCCTCCGACCCCGCGGCCACGCGCGGGCCCGTCAGGGCCAGTCATCATCTGTGCGTCGGTCTGCCCGTCGATCTACGCCGGCCGTCACCGCCCTGCTCCGACCGGACTCCTGCATCACCCCGACCCAGCAGCCTCGCGCCATGCGGCGGCCAATCATAGCCGCCCTGCCGCCCGCTGTCGTCGGCTTCATCTCGGACTCCGCCGCCACCCCGTCTCCACCGAGCGGCGTCCCCGACCTCGCACGCGATCGGATTGATCACCCGCCCGCCGCCGCGATCCGCCTAATCTACACCGTGCGACCGACCTGGCCCGTCGGTGGCGCGCGCCTCCGCAGGCCCGTGAAGACCCTCCCGAGTTCAGCGCGCCCCTCTACCGATCGAGCAACGGGCTGCCGCTGCGTCGCCCCATCGGGCCACAGCGCCGCCGCCCCGTGGTTCTTCTCCCGGCTGCACCGACCCGCGTCACCGCTGCGTCGCCCTAGGGTCGTAGTGCCACGGCCCACGGTCCACCGCCGCCCCGACGCCGTCCGCTCCAGGTTGTCCCTGTGGCAACACCGACCCTCACGCCACCGCTGCGTCGCCCCGTGGAGCCGTAGCGAGCGTGGCACGCGGTCCACGCTGCCGTCCCGAGGCCGTCCCCGCGGTTGCACCGACCCGCGCTTCTCCGCCGCGCCGCCCCTTCGGGCTGTCGCGCCGTGGCCCGCGGTCCCTGCCACCGCCCCGAGGTCTTCCGCTGTCGCCTTGACCTGCCCGCCGCTGCTGTGTCGCCCCTTTGGGCTATAGTGCCGCCGGCCCACTGTCCACCGCCGTCGCTGCGCGTCGACTTCCCGTGGTATGTGTCACGCCGCCTCCCTTGGCGCGGGAACACCACCGTCCGCGCCGGTCTTCGTCATGCTGTTGGGTTCTCCTCGCCTACTTCGAGCACCGCCGCCGCGCTCCTAACTTAGCCGCCGCCGCTGCTGCTACCCCCGTAGCCGACGCCGCCGCCCGTCCACCTCCCTTCATCTTCGTCCAGCACCAGCCTGTCGCCAGCGTCGCCGTCATCTACTCCGACAACTGCGAGCGACTTTGGCCCCGCGCCGATGGACGCCGCAATTGTCGTCGTGTTCTTCTCTGGTGGCCCCTCCGACTTCTCCGACATGGCGTACAGCTCGTGCAGGTCCCTCGTTTACGCATGTACGGTGCTGGCACGGCGGCGGCAATACGGCACGGTGGCGGCAGCCTAGGGTTGTGAATTGCTGCGATAGAAAGGGGTGAGGAGTCTCCGGATCGATGGCCTTCTTATTTTTCTACGTGAAGTAAGGAATCGGTCGCATTTTCTAGCGAAATAAATCGATCACTGGGATCGGCCTGTGTGCGAGTTACATGCGCACCCATAGGCCCCGCCCGGGGC
>NC_041386.1:730103697-730115750 GCF_002162155.2 Triticum dicoccoides
CCTTGTTGGGGAACGTTGCAGAAAATTAAAATTTTCCTACGGTTTCACCAAGATCCATCTATGAGTTCATCTAAGCAACGAGTCAAGGGAGTGAGTTTGCATCTACATACCACTTGTAGATCGCGTACGGAAGCGTTCGAGGGAACAGTGATGATGGAGTCATACTCGCCGTGATTCAGATCACCGGAGATCCTAGCGCCGAACAGACGGCACCTCCGCGTTCAACACACGTACGGAGTAGATGACGTCTCCTCCTTCTTGATCCAGCAAGGGGGAAGGAGAGTTTGATGATGATGGCTCCAGCAGCAGCACAACGGCGTGGTGGTGGTGGAACAGCAGCACTTCGGCAGGGCTTCGCCAAGCACGTGACGGAGGAGGAAGAGGTGTAGCAGGGGGAGGGGGCGCCAGGACTTCAGGGTGCGGCTGCCCCTCTCCCCCCTCCCTTTATATAGGCCCCCAGGGGGGTGCCGGCCCTGGGAGATCCAATCTCCCAAGGGGGCGGCGGCCAGGGGGGTGGAGTGCCCCCCAAGGCATGTGGTGCCCCCCCTAGGGTTTCAACCCTAGGCGCAGGGGTGGGCCTAGGGGGCGCACCAGCCCACTATGGGCTGGTTCCCCTCCCACTTCAGCCCATGGGGCCCTCCGGGATGGGTGGCCCCACCCGGTGGACCCCCGGGACCCTTCCGGTGGTCTCGGTACAATACCGGGTGACCCCGAAACTTTCCTGATGGCCGAAATACCACTTCCTATATATAATTCTTTACCTCCGGACCATTCCGAAACTCCTCGTGACGTCCGGGATCTCATCCGGGACTCCGAACAACATTCGGTATACTGCATACTCATATTCATACAACCCTAGCGTCACCGAATCTTAAGTGTGTAGACCCTACGGGTTCGGGAGACATGCAGACATGACCGAGACGGCTCTTGGGCAATAACCAACAGCGGGATCTGGATACCCATGTTGGCTCCCACATGCTCCTCGATGATCTCATCGAATGAACCACGATGTCGAGGATTCGAACAACCCCGTATACTATTCCCTTTGTCAGTCGGTATGTTACTTGCCCGAGACTCGATCGTCGGTATCCCAATACCTCGTTCAGTCTCGTTACCGGCAAGTCACTTTACTCGTACCGTAATGCATGATCCTGTGACCAGACACTTGGTCACTTTGAGCTCATTATGATGATGCACTACCGAGTGGGCCCACTGATACCTCTCCGTAATACGGAGTGACAAATCCCAGTCTCGATCCGTGTCAACCCAACAGACACTTTCAGAGATACCTGTAGTGCACCTTTATAGTCACCCAGTTACGTTGTGACGTTTGGTACACCCAAAGCACTCCTACGGTATCCGGGAGTTACACGATCTCATGGTCTAAGGAAGAGATACTTGACATTGGAAAAGCTCTAGCAAAACGAACTACACGATCTTGTGCTATGCTTAGGATTGGGTCTTGTCCATCACATCATTCTCCTAATGATGTGATCCCGTTGTCAATGACATCTAATGTCCATAGTCAGGAAACCATGACTATCTGTTGACCAACGAGCTAGTCAACTAGAGGCTTACTAGGGACGTATTGTGGTCTATGTATTCACACGTGTATTACGATTTCCGGATAATACAGTTATAGCATGAATAAAAGACAATTATCATGAACAAGGAAATATAATAATAATCCTTTTATTATTGCCTCTAGGGCATATTTCCAACAGTCTCCCACTTGCACTAGAGTCAATAATCTAGTTACATTGTGATGAATTGAACACCCATAGAGTTCTGGTGTTGATCATGTTTTGCTCGCGAGAGAGGTTTAGTCAACGGATCTGCGACATTCAGATCCGTATGTACTTTGCAAATATCTATGTCTCCATCTTGAACATTTTCACGGATGGAGTTGAAACGACGCTTGATGTGCCTGGTCTTCTTGTGAAACCTGGGCTCCTTGGCAAGGGCAATAGCTCCAGTGTTGTCACAGAAGAGTGAAAGTGCGTTATGTCGACTAGAGGGGGGGTGAATAGGCGATTTTTATGAATTCTTCACTGAGGAATTTGCCGGTGAGGAAATTCCTTAGCGAAGAACTATTAGCAGCGGAATAAGTACTCAGAAGTAAGCATAACTGAATACACGCATGGTCATCATGATGAAATGAAGACTAGCACTGAGTACAGAAAGCGTAATCACAGGATAACACAAGATGAAGACAAACAGACTGAAAAAATTGAACTGAGGAAATTGAGAAAGTCTTCAGTCAAAGTCTTCAAACACAGATATGAACAAACACTCAACACAGTAATGAGGAAATGAAAGGGTTGAGGAAATAGAACCAGTTAGGTTGGTGAAGACAATGATTTGGTAGACCAGTTCCAACTGCTGCCTCAGTTGTACGTCTGGTTGGAGCGGCTGAGTATTTAAACTCGAGGACGCACAGTCCCGGACACCCAGTCGCTGAGCACGCAGCTCAGGACACCCAGTCCTCACCGTATTCTCCTTGAACTAAGGTCACAGAGACCTCGTCCAATCACTCGTGGTAAGTCTTCAGGCGACTTCCAAACCTTCACAGACTTGGTCACTCGGCAATCCACAATTCCTCTTGGATGCTCTAGACCTTGACGCCTAATCGTCTGGAAGAAGCACAGTCTTCAAAGGTAACAAGCGTCGGATCCACGCAGGATCAATTTCTTCAGTGATGCTCAATCACTTTGGGTTTGTAGGGGTTTGGTTTTGGGGTTTTTCCTCACTCGATGATTTTCGCTCAAAGTCCTCGGAGGATGGGTTGCTCTCAAATGACAAGTGTCAAGTTCTCTCGAAGCAGCCAACCAGCTAGTGGTTGTAGGGGGCGGCTATTTATAGCCTGGGGAGCAGCCCGACATGATAAGACATAAATGCCCTTGTCTGATATGACCGTTAGGTGGATAAGATATTTTGGGACAGCTGGCGCGCAGCACAGCAACGGTCAGAAATTTGACTCTCAAATTCCTCAGGGCTATCATGTTCCTCACTATGTAGGTAATTCGCACTGACGAATTCCTAACTCCTCAGTCAGAACAAATTCATCAGCGACCAGAAGAACTTCGTCTCTGTCACTGAAGAAAGTGACTGAACTGTATGAGATTTCCAAAGGCTTCACTCGAAGGGATTGGTAGGTGTAGGATTTTGAGTTGAGCATCACATGGAATTTTTTCCTTAGTATTTCCTCGACCCCCTTTAACAGTACGGTGTTTCCTATGACTCAAGAAAGAGAAAATGAAACTACGAAAACAAAAGTCTTCACGCTTCATGTTCCACAAATGAATACCAAGTCTTCAAGGTCACACCAATTTCTTCACTTTCAAAGTCTTCAGAAAGTCTTCAGAATATCAAAGTCTTCAGTTGAAGAACTTCATTTTTAGGGGTCGACTTTCTCTGTAAATATCAAACTCCTCATAGACTTATAGACCTGTGTACACTCACAAACGCATTAGTCCCTTAACCTATAAGTCTTCAATACACCAAAATCACTAAGGGGCACTAGATGCACTTACAATCTCCCCCTTTTTGGTGATTGATGACAACATAGGTTAAGTTTTCAACGGGGATCTCCCCCTATATCTTGTAATTCATACACGCATTTGATATATAATATGAAGAATTTGAAATGCATGATGAAATATGGTGCCTGATGTGATTCAGCATGCGTGCAATGTCATTAACGAGGAATAGGCATGTAAAGCATAATGCAACAAAAGTATCAGCGCACCATCGGGTTTAAGATTACAACTCGATCCAAATAAAAGTTTCAGAAGAACGAGAGTTGTAACTTAGAAAAAAATGCCCTTAATATAGACCCGCTTGAAGACTAACTCAGATTTCTCCCCCTTTGTCATCAAATGACCAAAAGGATTGAAACTGAGGACTAACGCCCCTGAAGAATTTCAAGTCGATGGAGGAGCGCCAGCGTTGTCGGGGTTGTTTGTTGTAGCAGGGCCTGCCGCAGTGTCATCCAAATCTTCATACTCATCAGTGTCACGCGATGAAGAATAAGAGCTGGCCACCAGTGGAGGAATTTTGACCTTCTTGAATTTCTTTGGAGGAGGTGCAGACCAGTCAAATTCTTCTTTGAGACCCATAGTCTCCAGTTCTTCAGCGCTATAGACATGAGTGAGGACAGCCCAGGTGCGGTTGAAGGTTTCATGAAGGTAGTATTGGTTCTTCTTCACTGCATTGTGTGTTGAGGTCATATTGTGAAGAAGTGCACCAAACTGACGCTTTACCCATTTGTGATTGCGATCAACCTTCTGATGAAGACTGAGGAGTAACTCACGGTCAGTCATCACCCTGGGTGTTGTGGCTTGAGGACTTTGCTTGGCTGAGGTATTTGCGGCAGAGTCATGTGTGGCAGAATCGTCATTGGTAGAGTAAGATGCAGCCTTGCAAAATTGACCATCCAATGGACGAATGCCTTCATCGATCACAGCAGCGCCCTTGCCTTTATCATCAGTAGATGAAACTGTACGTTTGAGGACTTCAATTGGAGGCAAGTAGCTACCGTGGTTCAGAGTGTCAGCTTTGTAATTCAGTGAAGACCTTGCCCTGATGAATCTCATAATCCAAGGAGCATAGGGCTTCAGCTCGAATGGTGACATAGCAATATTGGCCAGAGTCCTCATGAAGAAATCATGGAAGTTGACGGGAACGCCATGAATAATGTTGAAAAGCATATTCTTCATGATGCCAACGACTTCTTCATCATTTGAGTCGTGGCCTTTGATAGGACTCATTGTCTTCGTCAGAATTCGATAGACAGTCCGAGGCACATACAGTAATTCTTTGACGAGGAATTTGGTTCTTGGGGCCTGCCTTGGCTTCAAAGGCTTCATCAGCACTTGCATATAGTGATCTGAAAGTTCTGGTTCGTTGTAGATACAACGAGCATCATCAAGTGGAGGACTGAGTGGTAGGGCACGAAGCAATTCAGTTGCTGGTGCCTTGTAGTGAGTATTTTCAGACATCCAGTCTAATACCCATGTTTCACGTCTTCAGCATCTCCGGTGATGTGTAGAGTTGCATAGAATTGAAGAATGAGTTCTTCATTCCAGTCACAGATATCAGTGCAGAAATTTAGAAGTCCTGCGTCGTGAAGAACACTGAGGACTGGCTCAAAGCCGGGCAGAGACTCCATGTCCACATGAGGAATATGTGCATGATCGAAGACTTTGTATTTGTTGAATAGCACTGAGGAATAGAAATTGGCTTGGCTGGCAGTCCAGAAACGCCTCTTCCTTATGCGAGCAGAATCATATGGATTATAGTCAGTGAAGAATACGTGCTCGGCAAAGAAATCTTTAGCCTTGAACTTCTGTTTGCATGAGAACGGATTCTTTTGCTTTGGCAGAGGGGTGTCAGTGAGTTGCATCACCACCTCAGGAATCGCGAGTTCAGGTTCTTCAGGCTGAGGAATTTCTTGTTCCTCAACAGGTGCAGTCTGAGGATCAGCAGCTGCAGGTTCATCAGCACTAGTGGCTGGAATTTCTTCATGCACAGAGAGAGTGGGTTGAGTTTCTTCAGAGCCCATTTGAACGGTTGGTGCAGGGGACTGAGGTATCTGTTGAAGTGGGGTGAAGACAGGAGTATTGGGATGCTGACTTTCCCAGAAGTCATCATTCATCACTGGCGTTGTGCTTCCAATATCCACATCTTCATCAAGTTCCTCAACACCGGCCTCTTCAGCTGTGAACTGAGGCATAGGCGAGGAAATGATTGGGGTTGAAGGGATTGCTTCCACTTCAATTTCTTCATCAATTTGCTCTGACGAAGCAGCAGAATGATTTTGTTCAGCAGATCCGCTTGGGATCTCATAGTCTTCTCCAAAAGGAACAAGGTCCTTTGATGGCATGGAGGAAATCGGAACAGCATCAATTGGATTTTCAAGTGAGCTGGTCATTGACTTCATTTTCTTCGCAGCCGAAGAGTCTGACGCAGCTGATGCCTTCCTTTTCTTCACTGCATCTCTCTCTGTAGCCTTGGTCTTCTTCACATCAGAAGCAGATGGAAGAATTGGAGTTGGTGTTGGCGCAGGTGGAGCTGAGGAATCTGGATGAATTTCCTCAGGCGCAACTGGTGCAGTTGCCCTGACTTGTTCAGTTTCTTCAGGCGCACCGCTAGTGGATGCCCTGGCAATTTCTTCAGCGGCTGGAATGGGATCATCAGCCTTGGAACTAGCATTGTCATCAGCATCCTGAACTTCACCAGTGGTGCTGGCATGTTCTTCAGTAGGCTGAACTGAGACTCCAGCCTGAGGAATTTCATGTTGCGTTGGGGCAGCAACATTGGTGAATTTCTTCGTCAGGTTGACGAATTTGACCTTGGCTCCTTGCCAATCAGCATAGTAGGCATCAAAGTTTTTGCTGAGGTCTTGAATTTCAGTCTGGACCTTGAGAAGTTCCTCAGGTGTCATTCGAACAACGTTTTTCTTCAGGAACTTCTCCTTCCTGTATTGAGCTTTCTTGATCTCTCTTGCCTTTTCAAATTTCCATTTCTCCTCAGTGATGAAATGGGTCAACATATGACTTTGTCCAGGGGTCAGAGGAAAATCAGGCATAGGAGTGTTTGGATCCTTGTGCCAGAGATCAATGTACTCAAGAATCGCCTTTGGATCCAAAAGTAGTGGCACTGATGTACCTTTGGCTCTAGCGGCCTTTACCTGTCTGTCTCTGATGATTTCCGCAAGTTCTTCATCAGAAGCTTCATCATCAGATGGCACATGGAATGCGACCTGTTTCTTCTTTGGACTTGGCCGAGGACCTCGTCCAGCCGTGGCCTTAGTCTTCAGCAGAGTCGGGGCAGATGAAGACTTTGGTGCAGCTGAAGAACTTGCTGAGACACCAGAGGCAATTGAGAAGCCAGCGGTCCTTTGACATGTTGCCAGATGCACAGGAGCTAAGGACTTTGTCGGAACTGCTGAGGACTTGGGAGGAGCAGGAGTAGTGTGAGGAATTTGCTGTGAGGGCACTGCTGAGGAACTTGGCCGTGAGGGCGCTGTTGGTGAAGCACTTGGCTTACGAGCAGGCTTCTTTGGCATGGATTTCCTCGGTTTGACTAAGGCCTCAGTAGCAGCAGCAGTGGCAGAATCCTCATTGAATTTCTTCACTGCCTCCTTGGCTTGTCTCACCAATTTTGCTTGGCGCTTAGCCCATTCTTCAGGAAAGTCCTCACCACGTTTGATGCTTGTGGGATCAGCTACTTGGCCAGGTGCCAATGGAGCTCCTGGGCATGGAGGATTGAGGGCGAATTTCTTCATGTACTTTGGAGTCACATATTTGTATTCCCTCCATTCCCTTGCCCATCTCTGTTCAATCTTCTGAATACGCACCTTGCGCTGATTTTTGTTTTCTTTGCCAAATTTTGCTTCATCTGGTGTGCAATAGTCAGCGTAAATTTCCTCAGGGATTTCAAACGCAGTCATAACCTCAGGTTTCTTTCCTCCCTTCTACGGCTTCTTACCGTCTGCCATATTCTTCAGTTGAGGAATTTGAACAATCGAGTTCTTTGAAGAAGTATGCAGTTTTTCTTCGAGGAACGCTGCAAATGACTTAAGTTGATGAGAACCTAGTGATTCAGCAGCAGACATGAGTACCTGTGAACAGAGTACAGGTGCGAGGAATTTGGAGAGGTCATATGCGTTCTGAGAAGGTTTTTCAAAAAGAACAAGTTTGAGGAATTTGACCAGATGAGCCTTGAAGAATTTCACTAAGCGATCTTTGTCTTAGGTTCCAGAGTTGTATAGATCGAGGATCCACACAATTGAGGAATCTTGAGGAAAATCATTGCTTAGAGAAACGAATCAAGAGCATATGATGTGTGTGGTGTTCATATGTGTGAAGATTTGAAGAATAAACACCTTTGAAGATTTTCAGGAAAGTTTGAGAATCAAAGTGAGTAATAAAAGTAACTTTTAATTACCCGAAGTGAAGAACACGACGAACTGAGAAGAACAGGTGGGAAGTTCGTCAGGTTAGATCTTCCTTGCCCTAACTCGGCAGAGGAAGACAGCTATGGCGGCGGCGGAGTGAAGATTTCCGCGGTCGGCGCGAGTACGACGGCGACGAGGTCGAGGCAGCGAAGCTCTTCCTCACCGGCGACGATGGAGTAGCGGTGGCGCTAGGGTTTGAGGAGCTCGAGCGGGAGAGAGAGGTCGAGCGGAGTAAAGGAAGTGAGGATGGAGAGAGGGGTATTTATAGAGACAGTGAAAAACTGTTTGTCCGAAGATTTAGGACGAACGTGCCCCTGACCATTCTCCTTCTCACGACATGTGTCACCCACGTACTGTGTAGTGGAGATCGTGTACGATCGTGGGTGACTAAAATAATGCATCGTAGAATGCGGAACGGTTTGAGCGGCAAAGCCGAAAATTTGGATAAGATTTGTTTTAAAGTTTCGTTCGCAATTTCCTCAGCTGACAAGGACACAATGAGGATTTTGAATGAGTTTCAAATAGAACGCATATGAAGAATTTGTGAATAGACTGGATTGAGTATAGCATAGAGGGGGAAGGGTCCGATCACATTCACTTAGCAAAAAAAACAGTTTGAAGGAATAGCTATAGGTGAATGCTGTATAGGACATAAACTCATATATATATATATATATATAGCCAATGAAGAAAAACGAAGGAACCAGTGAAGATTTTGAAAAGTTGAAGAATTTGAAAAACTGAAGAATTTCAAAAACTGAGGAAAAACTCAAATTGAAGATTTTCAACTTTTTGTGGTGGCGTGACCCACCGTATAAGAATGATGATTTCAGACACCGCGTACAATTGTCATAGGGTTCTGAGAATCAAATTCTTCATTAATTTCTTCACACTTAGAGTGTTAATCTTCATTGATTGAAGAAAAACGTTTCTTCATGTGTTGCGCATCTAAGTCATCAATTTTGCATAAGTGTTAGGATGTGTGTCCTTTTCAAAGAACATTCGAAGATTCTAAGATATTTAGCTCACACCGCAACTTGCTAAATCTCTTCTCACCCAAGGGCTTAGTGAAGATATCAGCTAGCTGTTCTTCAGTCTTCACGTGCTTGATGGAGATGTCGCCCTTCAACACATGATCACGAAGAAAATGATGACGAATCTGAATGTGCTTTGTCTTCGAGTACTGAACTGGGTTGTGAGCAATCTTGATGGCACTCTCATTGTCGCAGAGGAGAGGCACATTCTTCACGTTGACGCCATAGTCCTTGAGTGTTTGCTTCATCCAAAGCAGTTGAGCACAGCAAGAGCCAGCAGCAATGTATTCAGCTTCCGCAGTGGACAGTGATACGCAGTTCTGTTTCTTCGAGGACCAACAGACCAAAGATCGTCCGAGGAAATGACACGTGCCAGAAGTTGACTTGCGGTCCACACGATCACCAGCATAGTCAGAGTCAGAATATCCAATGAGATCAAAAGCAGAGCCCTTGGGGTACCATAATCCTAGTGTTGGTGTGTGAGCTAGATATCGAAGAATATGCTTCACAGCCTTATGGTGTGATTCCTTCGGTGCAGCTTGAAATCGGGCACACATGCAAACACTAAGCATTATATCTGGCCTAGATGCACATAAGTACAGTAAAGAACCAATCATGGAGCGGTATACCTTGTGATCGAAGTCAATACCATTTTCATCAGTGCATAGATGGCCTTTTGTGGGCATAGGAATTTTGACGCCTTTGCAATCTTGCATGCCGAATTTCCTCAGTACATCTTTGAGGTATTTCTCCTGAGATATGAATATGCCATTGCGCTGTTGACGAATTTGAAGACCTAAGAAGAATTTCAACTCTCCCATCATAGACATTTGATATTCTTCACTCATCATATAGGCAAATTCATCACTATAACGTTGGTCAGTACAGCCAAAGATAATATCATCAACATATATTTGGCACACAAACAGTTCACCATCATATGATTTAGTAAAGAGAGTAGGGTCGAGTGAACCGGGTGTGAAGCCATTCTTCACGAAGAATTCCTTCAATGTATCATACCACGCCCGAGGGGCTTGCTTGAGGCCATAGAGGGCCTTATTAAGTCTGAAGACTTTGTCAGGATTCTTTGGATCTTCAAAACCTGGGGGTTGAGCAACATATACTTCTTCCTCAAGCTTACCATTGAGGAATGCACTTTTCACATCCATTTGATATAAGATGATATCATGATGGTTAGTATAATGAAGTAATATGCGAATAGCCTCAAGTCTAGCAACAGGTGCAAAAGTTTCATCGAAATCAATTCCTTCAACCTGTGT
The DNA here is from genome assembly GCF_002162155.2 of Triticum dicoccoides. Lineage (NCBI taxonomy): Eukaryota > Viridiplantae > Streptophyta > Magnoliopsida > Poales > Poaceae > Triticum > Triticum dicoccoides. Next base: position 730,113,972 of record NC_041386.1, read on the forward strand.
GTAGCCTTGAGCTACCAGTCGTGCCTTATTTCTTACCACAAGGCCATTTTCATCTTGCTTGTTGTGGTAGATCCACTTTGTGCCAATGATATTATGCTTGCGAGGATCTGGACGTTTGACCAGTTCCCAGACATTGTTGAGCTCGAACTGATGTAATTCTTCTTGCATAGCCTGAATCCACTCCGGCTCCAGAAATGCTTCATCTACCTTAGTGGGCTCTGTGATAGAGACAAAAGCATAGTGCCCACAAAAGTTAGATAAATGTGAAGCTTTTGAGCGTGTGAGAGGACCTGGTGCTCTAATGTCATCGATGATCTTCTCCACTTGCACTTCTTTTGCAACATGAGGATGAGCTGGTTGTCGCTGAGGAGTTTGGTCAGCATTTTCTTCAGCACCATTTTCTTTAGGTGTATCAGCTCGATGTTCTTCATGAACTGGAATGACTTCTTCAGCAAATTCTTCAGTAGGAATGACATCCTCAGTTGTCTTGAACTTGATAGAATCCTCAGGTGTTGGTTCATCTAACACAGAAGGTAGGTGCTCTCTTTGCGAGCCATTAGTTTCATCGAACCGCACATCTACAGTTTCAACAACCTTGTGAAGAACGTTGTTGAAGACCCTGTAGGTGTGCGAGTCCTTTCCGTAACCAAGCATAAAACCTTCATGTGCTTTCGGTGCAAATTTAGAATTGTGGTGAGGATCTCTAATCCAACATTTAGCACCGAAGACTTTGAAATAACTCACATTGGGTTTCTTGTCAGTGAGGAGTTCATAGGCAGTCTTCTTGAAGAATTTGTGAAGATATACCCGATTGATGATGTGGCACGCAGAATCAATTGCATCGATCCAAAAACGATGAGGCGTTTTGTATTCATCAAGCATAGTGCGAGCCATTTCAGCGAGGGTTCTGTTCTTGCGCTCCACGACACCATTTTGCTGAGGAGTATAGGGAGCAGATAACTCATGAGTAATGTTGGGGAACGTAGCAGAAATTCAAAATTTTCCTACGTGTCACCAAGATCTATCTATGGAGAAACCAGCAACGAGGGGAAGGAGAGTGCATCTACATACCTTTGTAGATCGCTAAGCGGAAGCGTTCAAGAGAACGGGGTTGAAGGAGTCGTACTCGTCGTGATCCAAATCACCGGAGATCCTAGTGTCGAACGGACGGCACCTCCGCGTTCAACACACGTACAGCCCGGTGACGTCTCCCACGCCTTGATCCAGCAAGGAGAGAGGGAGAGGTGGAGGAAGACTCCATCCAGCAGCAGCACAACGGCGTGGTGGTGATGGAGGAGCGTGGTGATCCTGCAGGGCTTCGCCGAGCACCTGCGGGAGAGGAGGAGGTGTCACAGGAGGGAGGGAGGCGCCAGGGCTTCAGGTATGGATGCCCTCCCTCCCCTTCACTATATATAGGGGCAAGGGAGAGGGGGGAGGCGCAGCCTTGGAGGAAGAGGTGCGGCCAAGAGGGGGGGAGGAGTCCATCCTCCCCAAGGCACCTCGGAGGTGCCTTCCCCCTTTAGGACTCTCCCCTTTTTCTTATATCTTGGCGCATGGGCCTCTTGGGGCTGGTGCCCTTGGCCCATATAGGCCAAGGCGCACCCCCTACAGCCCATGTGGCCCCCCGGGGCAGGTGGACCCCCCCGGTGGACCCCCGGACCCCTTTCGGCACTCCCGGTACAATACCGATAAAGTGCGAAACTTTTCCGGCGACCAAAATAAGACTTCCCATATATAAATCTTTACCTCCGGACCATTCCGGAACTCCTCGTGACGTCC
>NC_041386.1:730115766-730145857 GCF_002162155.2 Triticum dicoccoides
TTCAGGTATGGATGCCCTCCCTCCCCTTCACTATATATAGGGGCAAGGGAGAGGGGGGAGGCGCAGCCTTGGAGGAAGAGGTGCGGCCAAGAGGGGGGGGGGGAGGAGTCCATCCTCCCCAAGGCACCTCGGAGGTGCTTTCCCCCTTTAGGACTCTCCCCTTTTTCTTATATCTTGGCGCATGGGCCTCTTGGGGCTGGTGCCCTTGGCCCATATAGGCCAAGGCGCTCCCCCTACAGCCCATGTGGCCCCCCGGGGCAGGTGGACCCCCCCGGTGGACCCCCGGACCCCTTTCGGCACTCCCGGTACAATACCGATAAAGTGCGAAACTTTTCCGGCGACCAAAATAAGACTTCCCATATATAAATCTTTACCTCCGGACCATTCCGGAACTCCTCGTGACGTCCGGGATCTCATCCGGGACTCCGAAAAACATTCGGTAACCACATACAAACTTCCTTTATAACCCTAGCGTCATCGAACCTTAAGTGTGTAGACCCTACGGGTTCGGGAACCATGCAGACATGACCGAGACGTTCTCCGGTCAATAACCAACAGCGGGATCTGGATACCCATGTTGGCTCCCACATGTTCCACGATGATCTCATCGGATGAACCACGATGTCAAGGACTCAATCGATCCCGTATACAATTCCCTTTGTCTAGCGGTATTGTACTTGCCCGAGATTCGATCATCGGTATCCCGATACCTTGTTCAATCTCGTTACCGGCAAGTCTCTTTACTCGTTCCGTAACACATCATCCCGTGATCAACTCCTTGATCACATTGTGCACATTATGATGATGTCCTACCGAGTGGGCCCAGAGATACCTCTCCGTTTACACGGAGTGACAAATCCCAGTCTCGATTCGTGCCAACCCAACAGACACTTTCGGAGATACCTGTAGTGCACCTTTATAGCCATCCAGTTACGTTGTGACGTTTGGTACACCCAAAGCATTCCTACGGTATCCGGGAGTTGCACAATCTCATGGTCTAAGGAAAATATACTTGACATTAGAAAAGCTTTAGCATACGAACTACACGATCTTTGTGCTAGGCTTAGGATTGGGTCTTGTCCATCACATCATTCTGCTAATGATGTGATCCCGTTATCAACGACATCCAATGTCCATGGTTAGGAAACCGTAACCATCTATTGATCAACGAGCTAGTCAACAGAGGCTTACTAGGGACATGGTGTTGTCTATGTATCCACACATGTATCTGAGTTTCCTATCAATACAATTATAGCATGGATAATAAACGATTATCATGAACAAGGAAATATAATAATAACTAATTTATTATTGCCTCTAGGGCATATTTCCAACAGTCTCCCACTTGCACTAGAGTCAATAATCTAGTTCACATCGCCATGTGATTAACACTCATAGGTCACATCGCCATGTGACCAACATCCAAAGAGTTTACTAGTGTCATTAAACTAGTTCACATCATCATGTGATTAAGACTCAATGAGTTCTGGGGTTTGATCATGTTTTGCTTGTGAGAGAGGTTTTAGTCAAGGGTCTGCAACATTCAGATCCGTATGTACTTCGCAATTCTCTATGTCATATTGTAAATGCTACTTCCACGCTCCACTTGGAGCTATTCCAAATGGTTGTTCCACTATACGTATCCGGTTTGCTACTCAGAGTCACTCGGATAGGTGTTAAAGCTTGCATCGACGTAACCCTTTATGTCGAACTCTTTATCACCTCCATAATTGAGAAACATATCCTTATTCCTCTAAGGATAACTTTGACTGCTATCTAGTGATCCACTCCTTGATCACCTTTGTACCCTCTTGCCAGACAAGCGGCAAGGCACTCATCAGGTGCGGTACTTAGCATAGCATACTGTAGAGCCTACGTCTAAAGCATAGGGGACGACCTTCGTCCTTTCTCTCTTTTCTGCCGTGGTCGAGCTTTAACTCTTAACTTCATACCTTACAACTCAGGCAAGAACTCTTTCTTTGACTGATCCATCTTGAACACCTTCAAGATCATGTCAAGGTATGTGCTCATTTGAAAGTATTATTAATCATTTTGATCTATCTTATAGATCTTGATGCTTTATTGTTCAAGTAGCCTAATCCAGGTTTTCACTTGAAAAACGCTTTTCAAATAACCCTATATGCTTTCCAGAAATTCTACATCATTTCTGATCAACAATATGTCAACAACATATACTCATCAAAAATTCTATAGTGCTCCCACTCACTTCTTTGGAAATACAAGTTTCTCATGAACTTTGTATAAACCCAAAATCTTTGATCATCTTATCAAAGCGCACATTCCAACTCCGAATGCTTACTCCAGTCCTTAGAAGGATCGCTGGAGCCAGCATACCTTTTAGCATCCTTAGGATCGATAAAACTTTTCTGATTGTATCACATACAACCTTTCCTTACGAAAACTGGTAAGGAAACTCGTCTTGACATCCATCTGCCAGATTTCATAAATGCAGCTAATGCTAACATGATTCCGACGGACTTAAGCATCGCTACGAGTGAGAAAGTCTCATCATAGTCAACTCCTTGAACTTGTGAAAAAACTCTTCGCCACAAGTCGAGCTTCATAGACGGTGACATTACCGTCCACGTCCGTCTTCTTCTTAAAGATCCATTTATCTCAATGGCTTGCCGATCATCGGGCAAGTCCACCAAAGTCCATGCTTTGTTCTTGATACATGGATCCTATCTCGGATTTCATGGCTTCTAACCATTTGTCGGAATTTGGGCCCACCATCGCTTCTCCATAGCTCGTAGGTTCATTGTTGTCTAGCAACATGACCTTCAAGACAGGATTACTGTACCACTTTGAAGTAGTATGCATCCTTGTCATCCTACGAGGTTCGGTAGTGACTTGATCCGAAGCTTCATGATCAATATCATAAGCTTCCACTTCAATTGGTGTAGGTGCCATGGGAACAACTTCCTGTGCCCTGCTACACACTGGTTGAAGTGATGGTTCAATAACCTCATCAAGTCTCCACTATCCTCCCACTCAATTCTCGAGACAAACCTTTCCTCGAGAAAGAACCCGATTCAAGAAACAATCCCTATTGCTTTCGGATCTGAATTAGGAGGTATACCCAACTGTTTTGGGTGTCCTATGAAGATGCATATTATCCGCTTTGGGTTCGAGCTTATCAACCTGAAACTTTTCCACATAAGCGTCGCAACCCCTAACCTTTAAGAAATGACAGCTTAGGTTTCTCTAAACCATAGTTCATACGGTGTCATCTCAACGGAATTACGTGATGCCCTATTAAAGTGAGTGTGGTTGTCTCTAATGCCTAACCCATGAACGATAGTGGTAATTTGATAAGAGACATCATGGTACGCACCATATCCAATAGGGTGCAACTATGATGTTTGGACACACCATCGCACTATGGTGTTCCAGGCGGTATTAATTGTGAAACAATTTCCACAATGTCTTAATTGCGTGCCAAAGCTCGTAACTCAGATGATCATCTCTATGATCATATCATAGACATTTTATCCTCTTGCCACGATGATCTTCAACTTCACTCTGAAATTACTTGAACCATTCAATAATTCAGACTTGTGTTTCATCAAGTAAATATACTCAACATCTACTCGAATCATCTATGAAGTAAGAACATAACGATATTCACTGCATGCCTTAGCACTCATTGGACTGCACACATCAAAATGTGTTGCTTCCAACAAGTTGCTATCTTGTTCCATTTTACTGAAAAGGAGGCTTTCAGTCATCTTGCCCATGTGGTATAATTTGCATATCTCAAGTGATCCAAAATCAAGTGAGTCCAAACGATCCATCTGCATGGAGTTTCTTCATGCGTATACACCAATAGACATGGTTCGCATGTCTCAAACCTTTCAAAAATGAGTGAGTCCAAAGATCCATCAACATGGAGCTTCTTCATGCGTTTTATACCAATATGACTTACATGGCAGTGCCACAAGTAAGTGGTACTATCATTACTATCTTATATCTTTTGGCATGAAAATGTGTATCACTACGATCGAGATTCAATAAACCATTCCTTTAGGTGCAAGACCATTGAAGGTGTTATTCAAATAAATAGAGTAACCATTATTCTCCTTAAATGAATAACCGTATTGCGATAGACATAATCCAATCATGTCTACGTTCAATGCAGACACCAAATGACAATTATTCTGGTTTAATACTAATCTTGATGGTAGAGGGAGCGTGCGATGTTTGATCACATCAAACTTGGAAACACTTCCAACACATATCATCAGCTCACCTTTAGCTAGTCCCCGTTTATTCCGTAGCTTTTATTTCGAGTTACTAACACTTAGCAACCGAACCGGTATCTAATACCCTAGTGCTACTAGGAGTACTAGTAAAGTACACATTAACATAATGTATATCCAATATACTTCTATCGACCTTGCCAGCCTTCTCATCTACCAAGTATCTAGGGTAATGCTGCTCCAGTGGTTGTTCCCCTTATTACAGAAGCACTTAGTCTCGGGTTTGGGTTCAACCTTGGGTTTCTTCACTAGAGCAGCAGCTGATTTGCCGTTTCATGAAGTATCCCTTCTTGCCCTTGCCCTTCTTTGAAACTAGTGGTTTCACCAACCATCAACAATTGATGCTCCTTCTTGATTTCTACTTTCGCGGTGTCAAACATCGCGAATACCTCAAGGATCATCATCTCTATCCCTGATATGTTATAGTTCATCACGAAGCTCTAGCAGCTTGGTGGCAATGACTTTGGAGAAACATCACTATCTCATTTGGAAGATCAAATCCCACTCGATTTAAGTGATTGTTGCACTTTAGACAATCTGAGCACAAGCTCAACGATTGAGCTTTTCTCCCTTAGTTTGCAGGCTAAGAGAATCGTCGGAGGTCTTATACCTCTTGACGTGGGCACGAGCCTGAAATCCCAATTTCAGCCCTCGAAACATCTCATATGTTCCGCGATGTTTCGAAAACGTCTTTGGTGCCTCAACTCTAAACCATTTAACTGAACTATCACGTAGTTATCAAAACGTGTATGTCCGATGTTCGCAACATCCACAAACGACGTTTGGGGTTCAACACACTGAGCGGTGCATTAAGGACATAAGCTTTCTACTGTCCGCATAATCGCTACTGTCAACTTTCAACTATATTTTCTCTAGGAACATATCTAAAACGGTGGAACTAAAGCGCGAGCTATGACATAATTTGCAAAGGGTCTTTTGACTATGTTCAGGATAATTAAGTTCATCTTATGAACTCCCACTCAGATAGACATCCCTTTAGTCATCTAAGTGATTACATGATCCGAGTCAACTAGGCCGTGTCCGATCATCACGTGAGACGGACTAGTCATCATCGGTGAACATCTTCATGTTGAACGTATCTACTATACGACTCATGCTCGACCTTTCGGTCTCTGTGTTCCGAGGCCATGTCTGTACATGCTAGGCTCGTCAAGTTAACCCTAAGTGTTTTGCACGTGTAAAACTGTCTTACACCCGTTGTATGTGAATGTAAGGATCTATCACACCCGATCATCACGTGGTGCTTCAAAACGACGAACTTTAGCAAAGGTGCACAGTTAGGGGAGAACACTTCTTGAAATTGTTGTAAGGGATCATCTTATTTACTACCGTCGTTCTAAGTAAACAAGATGCATAAACATGATAAACATCACATGGAATCAAATAGTGACATGATATGGCCAATATCATTTTGCTCCTTTTGATCTCCATCTTCGGGGATCCATGATCATCATCGTCACCGGCATGACACCATGATCTCCATCATCATGATCTCCATCATCGTGTCTTCATGAAGTTGTCACGCCAACGACTACTTCTACTTCTATGACTAACGCGTTTAGCAATAAAGTAAAGTAGTTTACATGGCGTTCTTCAATGACACACAGGTCATACAATAAATAAAGACAACTCCTATGGCTCCTGCCGGTTGTCATACTCATCGACATGCAAGTCGTGAATCCTATTACAAGAACATGATCAATCTCATACATCACATATGATTCATCACATTCTTCTTGGCCATATCACATCACAAAGCATACCCTGCAAAAACTAGTTAGACGTCCTCTAATTGTTGTTTGCATGTTTTACGTGGCTGCTATGGGTTTCTAGCAAGAACGTTTCTTACCTACGCAAAACCACAACATGATATGCCAATTGCTATTTACCCTTCATAAGGACCCTTTTCATCGAATCCGTTCTGACTAAAGTGGGAGAGACTGGCACCCGCTAGCCACCTTATGCACAAAGTGCATGTCAGTCGGTGGAACCTGTCTCACGTAAGTGTACGTGTAAGGTCGGTTCGGGCCGCTTCATCCCACAATACCGTCGAAACAAGATTGGACTAGTAACGGTAAGCATATTGAACAACATCAACGCCCACAACTACTTTGTGTTCTACTCGTGCAAAGAATCTACGCAATAGACCTAGCTCATGATGCCACTGTAGGGGAACGTAGCAGAAATTCAAAATTTTCCTACGTGTCACCAAGATCTATCTATGGAGAAACCAGCAACGAGGGGAAGGAGAGTGCATCTACATACCTTTGTAGATCGCTAAGCGGAAGCGTTCAAGAGAACGGGGTTGAAGGAGTCGTACTCGTCGTGATCCAAATCACCGGAGATCCTAGTGCCGAACGGACGGCACCTCCGCGTTCAACACACGTACAGCCCTGTGACGTCTCCCACGCCTTGATCCAGCAAGGAGAGAGGGAGAGGTGGAGGAAGACTCCATCCAGCAGCAGCACAACGGCGTGGTGGTGATGGAGGAGCGTGGTGATCCTGCAGGGCTTCGCCGAGCACCTGCGGGAGAGGAGGAGGTGTCACAGGAGGGAGGGAGGCGCCAGGGCTTCAGGTATGGATGCCCTCCCTCCCCTTCACTATATATAGGGGCAAGGGAGAGGGGGGAGGCGCAGCCTTGGAGGAAGAGGTGCGGCCAAGAGGGGGGGAGGAGTCCATCCTCCCCAAGGCACCTCGGAGGTGCCTTCCCCCTTTAGGACTCTCCCCTTTTTCTTATATCTTGGCGCATGGGCCTCTTGGGGCTGGTGCCCTTGGCCCATATAGGCCAAGGCGCACCCCCTACAGCCCATGTGGCCCCCCGGGGCAGGTGGACCCCCCCGGTGGACCCCCGGACCCCTTTCGGCACTCCCGGTACAATACCGATAAAGTGCGAAACTTTTCCGGCGACCAAAATAAGACTTCCCATATATAAATCTTTACCTCCGGACCATTCCGGAACTCCTCGTGACGTCCAGGATCTCATCCGGGACTCCGAACAACATTCGGTAACCACATACAAACTTCCTTTATAACCCTAGCGTCATCGAACCTTAAGTGTGTAGACCCTACGGGTTCGGGAACCATGCAGACATGACCGAGACGTTCTCCGGTCAATAACCAACAGCGGGATATGGATACCCATGTTGGCTCCCGCATGTTCCACGATGATCTCATCGGATGAACCACGATGTCAAGGACTCAATCGATCCCGTATACAATTCCCTTTGTCTAGCGGTATTGTACTTGCCCGAGATTCGATCATCGGTATCCCGATACCTTGTTCAATCTCGTTACCGGCAAGTCTCTTTACTCGTTCCGTAACACATCATCCCGTGATCAACTCCTTGATCGCATTGTGCACATTATGATGATGTCCTACCGAGTGGGCCCAGAGATACCTCTCCGTTTACACGGAGTGACAAATCCCAGTCTCGATTCGTGCCAACCCAACAGACACTTTCGGAGATACCTGTAGTGCACCTTTATAGCCATCCAGTTACGTTGTGACGTTTGGTACACCCAAAGCATTCCTACGGTATCCGGGAGTTGCACAATCTCATGGTCTAAGGAAAATATACTTGACATTAGAAAAGCTTTAGCATACGAACTACACGATCTTTGTGCTAGGCTTAGGATTGGGTCTTGTCCATCACATCATTCTGCTAATGATGTGATCCCGTTATCAACGACATCCAATGTCCATGGTTAGGAAACCGTAACCATCTATTGATCAACGAGCTAGTCAACAGAGGCTTACTAGGGACATGGTGTTGTCTATGTATCCACACATGTATCTGAGTTTCCTATCAATACAATTATAGCATGGATAATAAACGATTATCATGAACAAGGAAATATAATAATAACTAATTTATTATTGCCTCTAGGGCATATTTCCAACAAGTAATACCAAGTTGATCAAGATAGTCATCAAGACCGGAATTCTTGAACTCAGTTCCATTGTCAGTTCTGATGTGCTTGATCTTCACACCAAAGTTGGTTGAAGCCCTCGAGGAAAATCGTTTGAAGATTTCCTGCACTTCATGTTTGTAAGTGACAATGTGTACCCATGTGTAACGAGAATAGTCATCAACAATAACAAAGCCATATAGAGATGTATCATTCGAAACGGCAGAATAATGATTAGGACCAAAGAGATCCATGTGAAGCAATTCGAATGGACGAGTAGTGGTCATGATAGTCTTCGCTGGATGCTTGGCCTTGGTCATTTTTCCAGCTTCACACGCACCGCATAAGTGATCCTTGAGGAATTTGACATTCTCAATGCCAATGACATGCTTCTTCTTCGCAAGCGTGTGCAAATTCCTCATGCCTGCGTGACCAAGTCGTCGATGCCATAGCCAGCCTTATGAAGCTTTTGCAAGTAGACACACGGCTGGTTGTGGTCCTGTAGAGAAATCAACAATATACAAATCTCCTCTCCTGGAGCCTTCGAAGACTTTGGAATTCTCAGCTTCCATAATCACAACACAGCGATACTTGCCAAAGACAACAACCATATCAAGATCACAAAGCATTGAGACTGACATGAGGTTGTATCCTAAGGACTCAACAAGCATGACTTTGTCCATGTGTTTATCCTTAGAGATCGGAACCTTACCAAGACCCAATACCTGACTTTTGCCTTTGTCAGCAAAGATGATGTGCTTCAGATGTGACGGTGATAAGGGAGCATCCATCAAAAGATTCTTGTCACCAGTCATGTGATTTGTACATCCACTATCGAGGACCCATTCAGAGGCTTTGAGTTGATCATCCTGCAGATGAATTAGTGTAACTTACAATCTCATATGCTTCATCAATGAAGAATATGATCTCAAGTTCATCAGATGAATTTCATCAAGCGGTAAACAGATATAGCAGTAGGAGGACGTGTGAAATGAAAGTTCATTTCATCATGGTTAGCCTGCGTCCTTTCAGGTAATTTTGTCAGGTCCCCAACAAATTCTTCAGACATTAAGGCACGTCTGGATACCTGACCCTGCAGAAGAGATTAGTTCTTTTTCTTCACCACCCACATCTGAAGGGGTGGCAAAGAGTTCATCACTCTGCGAGCACCATACGAGAATGGTGGCATAGAAGCCAAACCATTTCGTTTCACATAAGAGGGGTTAGGGTAAGCATATGAATAAGCAGAGAAATTCTTCGAGGACTTATGAACATAATGATTTGAAGAATAATGCGCGTATTCATAGCCCTTAGCTCTACCCTGCAAAACAGAGGGGTTAGCACGATGATAATCATATGAGGACTTTGATCCATTTGAGGAATTTGATCCATATGAAGAATTAGGTCCATATGAAGAATTGGATCTGGGGTTCCTGTTCTTCACTGGTGGTGTCATGAGGACATTCACCTGAAGACTTTTAACATAACTTTTGGGAACCCAGATTTTTTTCATAGGGGAACCATTCCTGCAGTTAGTGCCAACATATCTAGCAAATACTTCACCATTTTGATTTTTGAACAGTTTATAGTTGGAGTCAAATGACTCATCAGAAGAATGAGAAGATTCACATGTAAAGCCAGATAAGTTAGATGGATCAACTGGAGGTCCCTTTGCAGCAACCCATGAGGTTTTGGGGTACTGCTCAGGCTTCCAATATGTTCCATCAGCATTGAGTTTCCTCTCAAAGGCAATACCCTCTTTCCTAGGGTTTCTGTTGAGGATTTGCTTTTTGAGCACATCACAAAGAATTTGATGCCCTTTGAGGCTTTTGTACATGCCTGTCATGTACAATTCCTTCAGCCCTGCATCGTTAGTGATACTAGCAATGTCCTCAGATGAGGAATTAGAGATAGCAGAGGCATGTGAAGAATTTGTAACAGTTGAAGCATTTGAACATTCAGGTGAAGAATTAGCAGATTCACGTTCAATGCACTTTAAGCATGGAGGAACAAATTCTTCCTGAGAAGCACTGATTTGTTGAGCTAGTAATGAATCACGCTCCTTCTGAAGATCTTCATAACTCACTCTTAGCTTCTCAAGATCTTGCTTTCTTTGAAGAAATTCATAAGAAAGTTTCTCATAATCAGATAAGAGAGTGTTATGATGACTTTGAAGGTTGTCAACCCTAGACTGAAGTCTCTGAAGATTTTCAGTCAGGGCTTTAGTGTGATCCATTTCTTCACCCAACATATCATCACTTTTGTATAGCATGTTTTGAACCTTTTCAAGAGCCCTTTGTTGTTTTACAGCAATCTTAGCAAGTTTAGAGTAGCTGGGCTTGAGATCCTCATCAGATTCATTTTCACTAGATTCAGAGGAGGTGTATTTGAGTACCTTTGCACCTTTTGCCATGAAGCAATAGATGGGAGCGTAGTCATCATTATCTTCATCAGGCTTGTCGGTGGAGTCAGTTTCTTCAGTGTTGAAGATGGACTTGCTAACGAAGGCAGTAGCGAAGGCCAGACTCGTCACACCAGATTCGGATTCTTCAGACTCCTCCTCTTCCTCATGTTCCTCAGATTCAGCTTCAGAGTCCATTTCCTTGCCAATGAATGCCAGAGCCTTCTTGGAGCTGCTCTTCTTGTGAGATGAAGACTTCGAGGATTTTGATGATGAAGATTTTGATGATTTCTTCTTCTTCTTCGCATCATCAGAACTGTAATCCTTGTATTTCTTCTTCTTCAATTCCTTTTCCCACTGAGGACAATCTTGAATATAATGACCAGGTTTCTTGCATTTGTGGCACAGCCTTTTCTTATAGTCATTTGATGAGGGATCACTGCTTCTTGAGGATTTTCCAAAGTGACCACGTCTTGAGAACTTCTGGAATTTCTTCACGAGCAGTGCTAGCTCCTGGCTCAATTCTTCAGGATCACCAAGGCTACTACCAGAATCCTCACATTCAGACTCAGACACAACCTTGGCCTTCAGGGCACGTGGTTTGCCATAGCTCGAACCATAGAGATCTCTCTTTTCAGCAAGCTAAAACTCGTGAGTATTTAGCCTTTCGAGGATATCGGCAGGGTCAAGAGACTTGTAGTCAGCCCGTTCTTGTATCATCAGACCCAGAGTATCAAATGAGGAATCAAGTGATCTTAACAGTTTCTTCACCACCTCATGGTCAGTGATGTCAGTGGCACCGAGGGCTTGAAGTTCATTTGAGATGTCAGTGAGGCGATCAAAGGTTTGTTGGACATTTTCATTGTTGAGTCTTTTGAAGCGGTTGAAGAGATTCCGAAGAACATCAACTCGAGAGTCACGCTGAGTTGAGACTCCTTCATTCACTTTGGACAGCCTATCCCAGATAAGCTTAGCAGTTTCCAAAGCACTCACTCTTCCATACTGTCCTTTACTCAGATGACCACATATGATATTCTTCGCTTGAGAGTCGAGTTGCTTGAATCTCTTCACATCAGCAGCATTCAGAGAAGGTGTGACTGAGGGAACACCATTTTCCACAATGTACCAGAGATCGTTGTCAATTGCTTCAAGATGCATTCGCATCTTATTCTTCCAGTAGGGGTAGTCCGTGCCATCGAAGGTAGGACACCCAGCGGAGACCTTGATCATACATGCGGTCGACATAACTAAAACTCCAGGTGGTTAAACCAAAATCACACAGAACAAGGGAGTACCTTGCTCTGATACCAATTGAAAGTGCGTTATGTCGACTAGAGGGGGAATAGGCGATTTTTATGAATTCTTCACTGAGGAATTTGCCGGTGAGGAAATTCCTTAGCGAAGAACTATTAGCAGCGGAATAAGTACTCAGAAGTAAGCATAACTGAATATACGCATGGTCATCATGATGAAATGAAGACTAGCACTGAGTACAGAAAGCGTAATCACAGGATAACACAAGATGAAGACAAACAGACTGAAGAAATTGAACTGAGGAAATTGAGAAAGTCTTCAGTCAAAGTCTTCAAACACAGATATGAACAAACACTCAACACAGTAATGAGGAAATGAAAGGGTTGAGGAAATAGAACCAGTTAGGTTGGTGAAGACAATGATTTGGTAGACCAGTTCCAACTGCTGTCTCAGTTGTACGTCTGGTTGGAGCGGCTGAGTATTTAAACTCGAGGACACACAGTCCCGAACACCCAGTCGCTGAGCACGCAGCTCAGGACACCCAGTCCTCACCGTATTCTCCTTGAACTAAGGTCACACAGACCTCATCCAATCACTCGTGGTAAGTCTTCAGGCGACTTCCAAACCTTCACAGACTTGGTCACTCGGCAATCCACAATTCCTCTTGGATGCTCTAGACCTTGACGCCTAACCGTCTGGAAGAAGCACAGTCTTCAAAGGTAACAAGCGTCGGATCCACGCAGGATCAATTTCTTCAGTGATGCTCAATCACTTTGGGTTTGTAGGGGTTTGGTTTTGGGGTTTTTCCTCACTCGATGATTTTCACTCAAAGTCCTCGGAGGATGGGTTGCTCTCAAATGACAAGTGTCAAGTTCTCTCGGAGCAGCCAACCAGCTAGTGGTTGTAGGGGGCGGCTATTTATAGCCTGGGGAGCAGCCCGACATGATAAGACATAAATGCCCTTGTCTGATATGACCGTTAGGTGGATAAGATAATTTGGGACAGCTGGCGCGCAGCACAGCAACGGTCGGAAATTTGACTCTCAAATTCCTCAGGGCTATCATGTTCCTCACTATGTAGGTAATTCGCACTGACGAATTCCTAACTCCTCAGTCAGAACAAATTCATCAGCGACCAGAAGAACTTCGTCTCTGTCACTGAAGAAAGTGACTAAACTGTATGAGATTTCCAAAGGCTTCACTCGAAGGGATTGGTAGGTGTAGGATTTTGAGTTGAGCATCACATGGAAATTTTTCCTTAGTATTTCCTCGACCCCCTTTAACAGTATGGTGTTTCCTATGACTCAAGAAAGAGAAAATGAAACTACGAAAACAAAAGTCTTCACGCTTCATGTTCCACAAATGAATACCAAGTCTTCAAGGTCACACCAATTTCTTCACTTTCAAAGTCTTCAGAAAGTCTTAAGAATATCAAAGTCTTCAGTTGAAGAACTTCATTTTTAGGGGTCGACTTTATCTATAAATATCAAACTCCTCATAGACTTATAGACCTGTGTACACTCACAAACGCATTAGTCCCTTAACCTATAAGTCTTCAATACACCAAAATCACGAAGGGGCACTAGATGCACTTACAAAGAGTTTGATCGGCCCCGACGCATTGGGTATGACTCCTAGGTCGGTGATGAACTCCTTCACCCAAATAGCTTCATGCGCTGCCTCCGGGGCTGCCATGTACTCCGCTTCACACGTAGATCCCGCCACGACGCTCTGCTTGCAGCTGCACCAGCTTACTGCTCCACCATTCAACATATACACGTATCCGGTTTGTGACTTAGAGTCATCCAGATCTGTGTCGAAGCTAGCGTCGACGTAACCCTTTACGACGAGCTCTTCGTCACCTCCATAAACGAGAAACATGTCCTTTGTCCTTTTCAGGTACTTCAGGATATTCTTGACCGCTGTCCAGTGTTCCTTGCCGGGATTACTTTGGTACCTTCCTACCAAACTTACGGCAAGGTTTACATCAGGTCTGGTACACAGCATGGCATACATAATAGATCCTATGGCTGAGGCATAGGGGATGACGCTCATCTCTTCTTTATCTTTTGCCGTGGTCGGGCATTGAGCCGAGCTCAATCTCACACCTTGCAGTACCGGCAAGAACCCTTTCTTGGACTGATCCATTTTGAACTTCTTCAAAATCTTATCAAGGTATGTGCTTTGTGAAAGACCTATGAGGCGTCTTGATCTATCCCTATAGATCTTGATGCCTAATATGTAAGCAGCTTCTCCAAGGTCCTTCATTGAAAAACACTTATTCAAGTAGGCCTTAATGCTGTCCAAGAATTCTATATCATTTCCCATCAAAAGTATGTCATCTACATATAATATGAGAAATTCTACGGAGCTCCCACTCACTTTCTTGTAAACGCAGGCTTCTCCATAAGTCTGCATAAACCCAAACGCTTTGATCATCTCATCAAAGCGAATGTTCCAACTCTGAGATGCTTGCACCAGCCCATAAATGGATCGCTAGAGCTTGCATACTTTGTTAGCGTTCTTAGGATCGACAAAACCTTCCGGCTGCATCATATACAGTTCTTCCTTAAGATAACCGTTAAGGAATGCCGTTTTGACGTCCATCTGCCATATCTCATAATCATAGTATGCGGCAATTGCTAACATGATTCGGACGGACTTAAGCTTCGCTACGAGAGAGAAAGTCTCATCGTAGTCAATCCCTTGAACTTGTCGATAACCCTTAGCAACAAGTCGAGCTTTATAGATGGTAATATTACCATCCGCGTCCGTCTTCTTCTTAAAGATCCATTTGTTTTCTATCGCTCGCCGATCATCGGGCAAGTCAGTCAAAGTCCATACTTTGTTTTCATACATGGATTCTATCTCGGATTTCATGGCTTCAAGCCATTTGTTGGAATCTGGGCCAGCCATCGCTTCTTCATAGTTTGAAGGTTCACCGTTGTCTAACAACATGATTTCCAGGACAGGGTTGCCGTACCACTCTGGTGCGGAACGTGTCCTTGTGGACCTACGAAGTTCAGTAGCAACTTGATCCGAAGTACCTTGATCATCATCATTATTTTCCTCTTCAGTTGGTGTAGGCATCACAGGAACATTTTCCTGTGCTGCACTACTATCCCGTTCAAGAGGTAGTACTTCACCGAGTTCTACTTTCCTCCCACTTACTTCTTTCGAGAGAAACTCTTTTTCCAGAAAGGATCCGTTCTTGGCAACAAAGATCTTGCCCTCGGATCTTAAGTAGAAGGTATACCCAATGGTTTCCTTAGGGTATCCTATGAAGACGCATTTTTCCGACTTGGGTTCGAGCTTTTCAGGTTGAAGTTTCTTGACATAAGCATCGCATCCCCAAACTTTTAGAAACGACAGCTTAGGTTTCTTCCCAAACCATAATTCATACGGTGTCATTTCAACGGATTTAGACGGTGCCCTATTTAAAGTGAATGTAGTTGTCTCTAGAGCGTATCCCCAAAATGATAGCGGTAAATCGGTAAGAGACATCATAGATTGCACCATATCCAATAGAGTGCGATTACGATGTTCGGACACACCGTTTCGCTGAGGTGTTCCAGGCGGCGTGAGTTGTGAAACGATTCCACATTTTCTTAAGTGTGCACCAAATTCGTGACTTAAGTATTCTCCTCCATGATCTGATCGTAAGAACTTTATCTTTCGGTCACGTTGATTCTCTACTTCATTCTGAAATTCCTTGAACTTTTCAAAGGTCTCAGACTTGTGTTTCATCAAGTAGACATACCCATATCTACTCAAGTCATCAGTGAGAGTGAGAACATAACGATATCCTCCGCGAGCCTCAACGCTCATTGGACCGCATACATCGGTATGTATGATTTCCAACAAGTTGGTTGCTCGCTCCATTGTTCCAGAGAATGGAGTCTTGGTCATCTTGCCCATGAGGCATGGTTCGCATGTGTCAAATAATTCATAATCGAGAGACTCCAAAAGTCCATCAGCATGGAGCTTCTTCATGCGCTTGACACCAATGTGACCAAGGCGGCAGTGCCACAAGTATGTGGGACTATCGTTATCAACTTTACATCTTTTGGTATTCACGCTATGAATATGTGTAACATTACGCTCGAGATTCATTAAGAATAAACCATTGACCATAGGGGCATGACCATAAAACATATCTCTCATATAAACAGAACAACCATTATTCTCGGATTTAAATGAGTAGCCATCTCGTATCAAACGAGATCCAGATACAATGTTCATGCTCAAACTTGGCACCAAATAACAATTATTAAGGTTTATAACTAATCCCGTAGGTAAATGTAGAGGTAGCGTGCCGATGGTGATCACATCGACCTTGGAACCATTCCCGACGCGCATCATCACCTCGTCCTTCGCCAGTCTCCGCTTATTCCGCAGCTCCTGCTGTGAGTTACAAATATGAGCAACGGCACCGGTATCAAATACCCAGGAGTTACTACGAGTACTGGTAAGGTACACATCAATTACATGTATATCAAATATACCTTTAGTGTTGCCGGCCTTCTTATCCGCTAAGTATTTGGGGCAGTTCCGCTTCCAGTGACCCTTCCCCTTGCAATAAAAGCACTCAGTTTCAGGCTTGGGTCCATTCTTTGACTTCTTCCCGGCAACTAACTTACCGGGCGCGGCAACATCTTTGCCGTCCTTCTTGAAGTTCTTCTTACCCTTGCCCTTCTTAAACTTAGTGGTCTTATTGACCATCAACACTTGATGTTCTTTCTTGATTTCAACCTCTGCCGACTTCAGCATTGAAAATACTTCAGGAATGGTCTTCACCATCCCCTGCATATTGTAGTTCATCACAAAGCTCTTGTAGCTTGGTGGGAGCGACTGAAGGATTCATTCAATGACCGCCTCATCCGGGAGGTTAATGTCCAGCTGGGACAGGCGGTTGTCCAACCCAGACATTTTGAGTATATGCTCACTGACAGAACTATTTTCCTCCATCTTACAACTATAGAACTTGTCGGAGACTTCATATCTCTCGACCCGGGCATGAGTTTGGAAAACTAGTTTCAGCTCCTCGAACATCTCATATGCTCCGTGTTGCTCAAAACGCTTTTGGAGCCCCGGTTCTAAGCTGTAAAGCATGCCGCACTGAACGAGGGAGTAATCATCAGCACGAGACTGCCAAGCATTCATAATGTCTTGGTTCTCTGGGACAGGAGCATCACCTAGCGGTCCTTCTAGGACATATTGTTTCCTGGCAGCTATGAGGATGATCCTCAGGTTCCGGACCCAGTCCGTATAGTTGCTGCCATCATCTTTCAGGTTGATTTTCTCTAGGAACACGTTGAAGTTCATGTTGACATGAGCGTTGGCCATTTGATCTACAAGATATATTTGCAAAAAAATTAGACTAAGTTCATGATAATTAAGTTCATCTAATCAAATTATTGAATGAACTCCCACTCAGATTAGACATCCCTCTAGTCATCTAAGTGTTACACGATCCGAGTCGACTAGGCCGTGTCCGATCATCACGTGAGACGGACTAGTCATCATCGGTGAACATTCTCATGTTAATCGTATCTTCCATACGACTCGTGTTCGACCTTTCGGTCTCCGTGTTCCGAGGCCATGTCTGTACATGCTAGGCTCGTCAAGTTAACCCTAAGTGTTTTGCATGTGTAAAACTGTCTTACACCCGTTGTATGTGAACGTAAGGATCTATCACACCCGATCATCACATGGTGCTTCGAAACGACGAACTTTAGCAACGGTGCACAGTTAGGGGAGAACACTTCTTGAAATTGTTGTAAGGGATCATCTTATTTACTACCGTCGTTCTAAGTAAACAAGATGCATAATCATAATAAACATCACATGCAATTATATAGTAGTGACATGATATGGCCAATATCATATAGCTCCATTGATCTCCATCTTCGGGGCTCCATGATCATCTTGTCACCGGCATGACACCATGATCTCCATCATCATGATCTCCATCATCGTGTCTTCATGAAGTTTTCACGCCAACGACTACTTCTACTTCTATGGCTAACGCGTTTAGCAATAAAGTAAAGTAATTTACATGGCGTTCTTCAATGACACGCAGGTCATACAAAAATAAAGACAACTCCTATGGCTCCTGCCGGTTGTCATACTCATCGACATGCAAGTCGTGATTCCTATTACATGAACATGATCTCATACATCACAATATATCATTCATCATTCATCACAACTTCTGGCCATATCACATCACATGACAATTGCTGCAAAAACAAGTTAGACGTCCTCTAATAGTTGTTGCATCTTTTACGTGGCTGCAATTGGGTTCTAGCAAGAACGTTTTCTTACCTACGAATAACCACAACGTGATTTTGTCAACTTCTATTTACCCTTCATAAGGACCCTTTTCATCGAATCCGCTTCAACTAAAGTGGGAGAGACAGACACCCGCCAGCCACCTTATGCAACTAGTGCATGTTAGTCGGTGGAACCGGTCTCACGTAAGCGTACGTGTAAGGTTGGTCCGGGCCGCTTCATCCCACAATACCGCTGAAGCAAGATAAGACTAGTAACGGTAAGCAAGTTGGCAAGATCTACGCCCACAACCAAATTATGTTCTACTCGTGCAATAGAGAACTACGCATAGACCTAGCTCATGATGCCACTGTTGGGGAACGTTGCAGAAAATTAAAATTTTCCTACGGTTTCACCAAGATCCATCTATGAGTTCATCTAAGCAACGAGTCAAGGGAGTGAGTTTGCATCTACATACCACTTGTAGATCGCGTATGGAAGCGTTCGAGGGAACGGTGATGATGGAGTCGTACTCGCCGTGATTCAGATCACCGGAGATCCTAGCGCCGAACAGACGGCACCTCTGCGTTCAACACACGTACGGAGTAGATGACGTCTCCTCCTTCTTGATCCAGCAAGGGGGAAGGAGAGGTTGATGATGATGGCTCCAGCAGCAGCACAACGGCGTGGTGGTGGTGGAACAGCAGCACTCCGGCAGGGCTTCGCCAAGCACGTGACGGAGGAGGAAGAGGTGTAGCAGGGGGAGGGGGCGCCAGGACTTCAGGGTGCGGCTGCCCCTCTCCCCCCTCCCTTTATATAGGCCCCCGGGGGGGCGCCGGCCCTGGGAGATCCAATCTCCCAAGGGGGCGGCGGCCAGGGGGGTGGAGTGCCCCCCAAGGCATGTGGTGCGCACCCCTAGGGTTTCAATCCTAGGCGCAGGGGTGGGCCTAGGGGGGCGCACCAGCCCACTATGGGCTGGTTCCCCTCCCACTTCAGCCCATGGGGCCCTCCGGGATGGGTGGCCCCACCCGGTGGACCCCCGGGACCCTTCCGATGGTCCCGGTACAATATCGGGTGACCCCGAAACTTTCCCGATGGCCGAAATACCACTTCCTATATATAATTCTTTACCTCCGGACCATTCCGAAACTCCTCGTGACGTCCGGGATCTCATTCGGGACTCCGAACAACATTCGGTATACTGCATACTCATATTCATACAACCCTAGCGTCACCGAACCTTAAGTGTGTAGACCCTACGGGTTCGGGAGACATGCAGACATGACCGAGACGGCCCTTGGGCAATAACCAACAGCGGGATCTGGATACCCATGTTGGCTCCCACATGCTCCTCGATGATCTCATCGGATGAACCACGATGTCGAGGATTCGAACAACCCCGTATAATATTCCCTTTGTCAGTCGGTATGTTACTTGCCCGAGACTCGATCGTCGGTATCCCAATACCTCATTCAGTCTCGTTACCGGCAAGTCACTTTACTCGTACTGTAATGCATGATCCCGTGACCAGACACTTGGTCACTTTGAGCTCATTATGATGATGCACTACTGAGTGGGCCCAGTGATACCTCTCCGTAATACGGAGTGACAAATCCCAGTCTCGATCCGTGTCAACCCAACAGACACTTTCGGAGATACCTGTAGTGCACCTTTATAGTCACCCAGTTACGTTGTGACGTTTGGTACACCCAAAGCACTCCTACGGTATCCGGGAGTTACACGATCTCATGGTCTAAGGAAGAGATACTTGACATTGGAAAAGCTCTAGCAAAACGAACTACACAATCTTGTGCTATGCTTAGGATTGGGTCTTGTCCATCACATCATTCTCCTAATGATGTGATCCCGTTGTCAATGACATCTAATGTCCATAGTCAGGAAACCATGACTATCTGTTGACCAACGAGCTAGTCAACTAGAGGCTTACTAGGGACGTATTGTGGTCTATGTATTCACACATGTATTACGATTTCCGGATAATACAGTTATAGCATGAATAAAAGACAATTATCATGAACAAGGAAATATAATAATAATCCTTTTATTATTGCCTCTAGGGCATATTTCCGACAGCCCTGTCTCCAACAGACCATTGTATTGAGAATCAAGAGAGAGAGAGAGAGAGGAAGCCATCTAACTATTAACTACGGACCCGTAGGTCTACAAAGAACTGAAGGAAATATGCCCTAGAGGCAATAATAAAGTTGTTATTTTATATTTCCTTATATCATGATAAATGTTTATTATTCATGCTAGAATTGTATTTACTGGAAGCTTGATACATGTGTGGATACATAGACAAAACACCGTGTCCCTAGTATGCCTCTACTTGACTAGCTCGTTAATCAAAGATGGTTAAGTTTCCTAGCCATAGACATGTGTTGTCATTTGATGAACGGGATCACATCATTAGGAGAATGATATGATAGACAAGACCCACCTGTTAGCTTAGCATAATGATTGTTTATTTTTATTGCTACTGCTTTCTTCGTGTCAAATACATATTCCCCCGACTATGAGATTATGCATCTCCCGGATATCGGAGGAATGCCTTGTGTGCTATAAAACATCACAACATAACTGGGTGATTATAAAGATGCTCTACAGGTATCTCCGAAGGTGTTTATTGGGTTGGCATAGATCGAGATTAGGATTTGTCACTCTGAGTATCAAAGAGGTATCTCTGGGCCCTCTCGGTAATGCACATCATAAGAAGCCTTGTAAGCAAAGTGACTAATGAGTTAGTTGCAGGATGATGCATTACGGAACGAGTAAAGAGACTTGTCGGTAACGAGATTGAAATAGGTATGAAGATACCGAAGATCGAATCTCGGGCAAATAACATACCGATGACAAAGGGAATAGCATATGTTGTCATAATGGTTCGACCGATAAAGATCTTCGTAAAATATGTGGGAGCCATCCAGGTTCCGCTATTGGTTATTGATCGGAGAGGTGTCTCGGTCATGTCTACATAGTTCTCGAACCCATAGGGTCTGCACGCTTAATGTTCGATGACGATTTTGTATTATATGAGTTATGTGATTTGGTGACCGAATGTTGTTTGGAGTCCCGGATGAGATCACAGACATGACGAGGAGTCTCGAAATAGTCGAGAGGTAAAGATTGATAGATTGGATGATAGTATTCGGACATCGGAAGTGTTCCATAATGTATCGGGTACATATCGGAGTACCGGAGGGTTACCGGAACCCCCTAGGGGAAGATATGGGCCATATGGGCCATAGGAGGGGAGCATACTAGCCCACGAGGGGTGGCGCACCCCCAAGGAAGGAGGCCGGATTGGAGTAGGAGGAGGGGGCGGCGCCCCCCTCTTTCCTCCCCCCCTCTCTTCCCTTCTCCCCCTTCCGGTAAAAGGGAGGAAGGGGGAGGCCAACTTGGACTAGGAGCCCAAGTAGGATTCCTCCTACTTGGGCGCGCCTAGGGTTGCCTTCCTCCCCCTCCCTCCTTTATATATGTGGGGAGGGGGCACCTAGAACACACATCATTGATTCCTAGCCGTGTGCGGTGCCCCCCTCCACAGTTTACGCCTCCGGTCATATTCACGTAGTGCTTAGGCAAAGCCCTGCGCAGATCACTTCACCATCACCGTCACCATGCTGTCATGCTGATGCAACTCTCCCTCGACACTTTGCTAGATCAAGAGTTCGAGGGATGTCATCAAGCTGAATGCGTGTAGAACTCGGAGGTGCCGTACGTTCGGTGCTTGATTGGTCGGAACGAGAAGAAGTTCGACTACATCAACCGCGTTAACAAACGCTTCCGCTTTTCGATCTATGAGGGTATCGTGGACACACTATCCCCCTCTCGTTGCTATGCATCACATAGATAGATCTTGCATGAGCGTAGGAGTTTTTTCTGAAATTGCATGCTACATTTCCCAATAGTGGCATCCGAGCCAGGTCTATGCATAGATGATATGCACGAGCAGAACACAAAAAGTTGTGGGCGGTGATCGTCATAGTGCTTACCACCAATGTCTTATTCTGATTCGGCGGTATTGTTGGATGAAGCGGCCCGGACCAACCTTACATGACCATGTTCATGAGACCGGTTCCACCGACAGACAAGCAACTAGTTTTGCATAAAGGTGGCTGGGGGGTGTCTGTTTCTCCAACTTTAGTTGAATCGAATTTGACTGCAGTCGGTCCTTGTTGAAGGTTAAAACAACAAACTTGATAAATCACCATTGTGGTTTTGTGCCGTAGGTAAGAACATTTTTACTAGAAGCCCGTAACAGTCACGTAAAACTTGCAACAACAAAGTAGATGACGTCTAACTTGTTTTTGTAGGGCATGTTGTGATGTGATATGGTCAAGACATGATGTGATATACGTAGTTGTATGAGATGATCATGTTTTGTAGAAGTTATCGGCAACTGGAAGGAGCCTTATGGTTGTCGCTTTATTGTATGAAACGCAAACGCCATGTAATTGCTTTACTTTGTCACTAAGCGGTAGCGATAGTTGTAGAAGCAATAGTTGGCGAGACGACCACGACGCAACGATGGAGATCAAGGTGTCGAGCCGGTGACGATGGAGATCATGATGTTGCTTTGGAGATGGAGATCAAAAGCAAGAGATGTTGATGGCCATATCATGTCACATATTTTGATTGCATGTGGTGTTTATCTTTATGCATCTTATTTTGCTTAGTACGGCGGTAGCATTATAAGATGATCCCTTAACTAAATTTCAAGGTATAAGTGTTCTCCCCGAGTATGCACCGTTGCGTAAATTCTTCGTGCTGAGACACCAGGTGATGATCGGGTGTGATAGGCTCTACGTTCACATACAATGGGTGCATGCCAGTTTTGCACATGCGGAATACTCGGGTTAAACTTGACGAGCCTAGCATGTACAGACATGGCCTCGGAACACTGGAGACCGAAAGGTCGAACGTGAATCATACAGTAGATATGATCAATATAGAGATGTTCACCATTGATGACTACTCCATCTCACATGATGATCAGACATGGTTTAGTTGATTTGGATCACGTATCATTTAGATGATTTGAGGGATGTCAATCTAAGTGGGAGTTCTTAAGTAATATGATTAATTGAACTTTAATTTATCACGAACTTAGTCCGAATACCATCGTCCTATATATCAATCTTTACCTCCTGACCATTTCGAGACTCCTCGTCATGTCCGTGATCTCATCCGGAACTCCGAACAACATTCGGTCACCAAATATTATATCGTCATCGAATGTTAAGCGTGCGGACCCTGCGGGTTCGATCTATGACCGAGACACCCCTTTGGTCAATAATCAATAGCGGAACCTGGATGCCCATACTGGCTCCTACATATTCTACGAAGATCTTTATCGGTCGAACCGTTATGACAACATACGTAATTCCCTTTGTCCATCGGTATGTTACTTGCCCGAGATTCGATCGTCGGTATCTTCATACCTAGTTCAATCTCGGTACAGGCAAGTCTCTTTACTCGTTCTGTAATACATCATCCAATACTCCGAGAGGGCCCAGAGATACCTCTCCGATACTCCGAGTGACAAATCATAATCTCAATCTATGCCAAATCAACAAACACCTTTG
This sequence comes from Triticum dicoccoides, assembly GCF_002162155.2. Lineage (NCBI taxonomy): Eukaryota > Viridiplantae > Streptophyta > Magnoliopsida > Poales > Poaceae > Triticum > Triticum dicoccoides. Next base: position 730,139,510 of record NC_041386.1, read on the forward strand.
GAGATACCTGTAGAGCATCTTTATGATCTCCCAGTTACGTTATGACGTTTGATAGCACACAAGGTATTCCTCCGGTATCCGGAAGTTGCATAATCTCATAGTCGAAGGAATGTGTATTTGACCTGAAGAAAGCAATAGCAATAAACTGAACGATCATTATGCTAAGCTAACAAATGGGTCTTGTCCATCACATCATTCTCCTAATGATGTGATCCTGTTATCAAATGACAACACATGTCCATGGTTAGGAAACCTTAACCATCTTTGACTAACGAGCTAGTCTAGTAGAGGCTTACTAGGGACATGGTATTTTGTTTATGTATTCACACATGTATTTAAGTTTCCGGTCAATACAATTCTAGCATGAATAATAAACCTTTATCATGAATAAGGAAATATAAAATAACAACTTTATTATTGCCTCTAGGGCATATTTCCTTCACTTGAGAGAGCCGACTCCTCAAGATACAACCCGCTTGTTGGCGATGAATGCCAGCAGGGGCTTCCCAGGGATACTTGGCAGTATAGACTGCATGCACTGGGAGTGGAAGAACTGACCTTCTGCTTGGTAAGGGCAGTATAAGGGCCATGTTAGGACTTGCACTGTCATACTTGAGTCCGTGGCCTCACAAGATCTCTGGATCTGCCACTCTTTCTTCGGCGTGGCCGGATCACATAATGATATCAACGTGCTTCAACGCTCACCGGTGTTTGCAAGGCTTGCCGAAGGCAACAGCCTGTTGATGAATGTTACCATCAACGGCCATAACTTCGACAAAGGATACTACCTAGGTGATGGTATCTATCCTTCGTAGACCACTATTGTGAAGACAATCCCCAACCCCGTCGGAGAGAAGAGGAAAAGATTTGCCCAAGAGCAAGAGAGTGCTAGGAAGGACGTGGAGCGCGCCTTTGGTATTTTGCAATCTCGATGGGGTATCGTTCGGTATCCTGCTAGGATTTGGAGCACCAAGAAGCCGTGGGAGGTGATGATTGCTTGTGTGATCATGCACAATATGATTGTAGAAGATGAGCGCCTGAAACGTATCTACAATCAAGGTTTTTAGTTTCAGGGTAAGAATGTTGTGCGTGAGTATGGAGGAGCGGCAATATTTGAATAGTTCATCTAATTTCATCATGAAATGCGTGATGGGAAACTCACATGTAGCTGTAAAATGATTTCGTTGAGCATACCTGGGCTCATGTTGACAAAATGGCCGTCCGTCCGCTTGGGTCGGCGCTTGATCCCCATCCACTGTGGGTTAGTTTGGTTCACGTCCTCATGGTGCCGTGCCTGGCTTGGAGCCTGCCTGGATTTTCAGAGAAGTTGTTTGCTTGTTGTCCTGGGACTGAGGAAGCCAGCCTGGCCTGGATACTTGAGCATTTTTGTTAGCCTGGTCCAGGCAGACCGAGGCGACCACATGCGTCCAGTTTCAAGCGCCTGGGCAGCCGACCTAGATGCTAATTGTTGCCTGGGAATTACTAATCACAAAACGACAGCACTCCTGCAGCTATGGTATGTCAGAGCAAGTATAATAGAGCTGAGTCAGCGGGCTATAAAAAATAAACTAGTATATTCTACTTAGTTGGAGGAAAGAGAAGAGGAGAGAGAAGGTAAGCGAGCTCTTGGTGAAGAGACAGCTCTAGCACGTGCTCCTAGACACTTTGTGAGAATGAAAGGTGGACCACATAATAAAAAAGTAGTACACTCTTTTGATCTACTATTATATATGTTGGCTGTAAGATAGGCTGTAGATAACATGGCACTGACTTATAGCCAGCAGCTGGCTATACTATTAACCATGCTCTCAGGAGTACAGTCTAAGATTTCTTTTTAAAACCATTGAACTATTCACCAGGCCAGGCTTCATCCAAACACATTTCATTTCTTTGAGGCTAGCCTGGCCAGGCAGCAATTGCTAGCTCCTCGTGTCCACACGCCACATTTTTTCCCAGGCATCAACTTGTGGACACAAACCAAACTAGCTCTATAATCTATCTATATCCACCCATTCACGGCCTGGGCCGAGAACCCGACCTGACCGGCCGACCCATCCTTCCACCCCCCAATCTAGGGTTTCTTTTCCCCACCGCGCGGACACAAAACAAAGAGCGGCGGCGGCGGCGGGGAGGAGCCGGCGTGGAAGACGATCGATCTCGGGGGCGGCGCGCTGGAGACGCAGATGGGTGGCGGGGTTAAAGCCAAGGAGGAGTACCGCTTTGGCTCGTCCAAGGTTTCTCCCTTGCCTACGGTGAATGCCGAAGAAGTGGCCGCTGCCAAGGGGAAGAAATCCAGGGCGAAGAAGGCTGCGTCGCGGATAGACTTGGACAAGGCTGAAGCCGTTGTGTATAAAGCCGATATGAAGGCGAGGGAGTCTGCCAGGGTAGCCAAGGCCAAGGCCGAGGAGGCCGAAGAAGCTGCCAGGATAGCCAAGGCCAAGGCCGAGGAGGCTGAAGAAGCCGCCCGGGCCGCCAAGGCGGATGCTGAGGCGGTCGCCAAGGCGAGAGAAGCCGCAGAAGAGGCGATGCTTCTCTATGAGAAGGAGATGGAGTGGGCGCAGTGCGAGGAAGAATTGGACGCCTCCATGTTCCGCGGCCGCTGGAACCAACAGCACGCCCGCCACGGCGCCACCTTCCTGGAAATCAGTAAATCACCTCTTCTTACTTGCAATTACTTGCATTTTTCTGCCATCTATCAAATGAAGAAACCACCAATTTTACATTGCAGCATATGCCAATCCATACTGTCATTACTTACATGCAACTAACTAGGCCATTATTGATTGATGCAGCATCTATCCCACCTATGCGTTACACTTACCCTACTCCCGAGGAGAAGGTCTACATCAAGACCGCGGAAACTCTGCAGATCGTTTCTCTCAAAATCGTGTCGATCAATGACGACTCTTTACGCTGGCCACTGCAAGTGTTTGGTATGGTTGCCGTGCGTGATATCTTGGATCACAAGCGCAACATTATCTTCCAGCGACAAAGGAATAACTGCCAAATCATCAATAAGAATGTTCGTATATAAATCTTCTTTCATTCCTTCCTTTTATTTCCTTAATTAACCTGGCCTTCTCTAGCATCTTTGATATATCTGTGCTGCCCATTGTGCATTTGCCAATGTCAGATTTAGTGATTCATTAAGCTTCTTCTACCATATACTCTGTTATAAGATAGAGTAGATTGTTTGCATTCTACTCGATGCGGTCTTACTGTTGATGAACATTACTCTGTTATTTACTTGAATAGTTGTTTGGTGCAGGATCCGTATCTAGCATTGACAGGCCCAAGCCGTGCTGTTGCTGTGTCGATGGCACCTTCGCACATTGAGGTTTCGCTGAAAGTGAAGGGGACCACTAAATCTGATGATAAAGACCTAAGCGAGCTAGTTTTGAATTTTAGATCTGGATGCGTGCTTAGTGACGTTTACCCTAGCAGGATTAGCACAATTGAATTTAAATACGATCACATTATGTGCGCTGTGGAGGCCACGATCCGCATAAAAGTCACTGGTGGGTCTTGGCCAGATGGTTTTCGAGGTATGTTTACTGCCTACAACACTAGAGCTGATGACCTGAAAGTCAAGTTACTTGATTTTGGAGATGGTGGATTGCCTGTTGGTGCTGATGGCATGGTCAAGCTCTCACGCAGTGTGGTTTCCGTTGGCCTTGAGGAGATGCTCAAAGTCTCTGCCATGGCATATCCTATTAACGATGATGAAGTTGCTGATAGCAGTGAGGTAGCCTTAAAACCTGAGATGGCTGGTATAACTCCCCCAGGTTTTGTGCTGACGGTTGGCTCATGTAGTATGGAAGTGAGTGTTGCCTGGTCCCTTTTCCGTCGTGGATTCTGACCTTGAAAGGCTGATGCTGACAGGAGATCTGAACTCATTTGGCCTGCTGTACTTGTGTTATGATGTAGTGGTAGCCGAGATGTGCTCTACTTATGTTATGATGTGGTAGCTGACTAGCTGTTGCTTGGTGTATGCTAAGTGGTACTGTTGCTTAGGTGGTGTATGTTAAGTGGTACTGTTGCATTTGTGGACAGTGTAATATTTGATCACCTCGCTTTTGTTAATTAATACTATTATGCATGGGTAATTGTCTTGAGGAAGCTGTTCGTAGACGCACAATCTTGCTTACTTAATTTTTTTTATGCTTCATACAACTTGATATGATGGAAAATTGCATGACTTTTCTTCCGGTATGCGAACTTTTTAGGGGAAAACCATGCTGCCTTTTATTAACTAAGTGGCCGAGCGACACAATAATGTCTCGAATAGAAACAAGAAACAGGAGGAATAGAAAACCAAGTCTTACATAATTTTTCAGGGAGCCATCCCCAACTAGATAATGCGCCGCTCGATTACGTCTAGCGGCCTAACACACACGAAACTCATCCTAAGAGACAGATCTAAGAGATAGCTCCTTGATTTCTTCGACCAGAGGGCTATACCGAAATCTAGCCAGCCCCGAGTTCATCAAGGCCCGCGCTACCCCCTGATTATCAGTCTGCATGACAGTCTTCCGGGCTCCAACTTCGATGGCCAGTTGGATACCTCGATGACACGCCAACAGTTCAGCATGTTCCAGTCAGCAACAGATGGGAAAAATGGCATGCTACTCCCACAAACATGCCATGATGACCGCGCACGACCGCTCCACCGCCCACTGAACCGTCCACCTTCGCCGTTGCCCCGTCGATATTCACCTTCATGGCTTCATCCGTCCTTGGTCAGGAGGCTGCCAAGGCTCTGTTAGCTTAACATGACTCCCTTAGCCGCATCAGGGGCCTTGCCAGACCAGTCCAGCAGCCATCTTCCAAGGGCTTGTTGCGAGTTGATTATATCCGGCAGACAAAAAACATTGTCATTGATACGAACTTGGTACAAGTACTGATGTCTAAAAAAAACTTGGTACAAGTACTTTCAGCTGGCTAAGAGCTTTAACATATTTTTTTATTGGCACTAGTTTTTTTATATATACCTGCACTACTAGGGAAAACCCTAGTAGTAGCGCTTGTTTTATACCTAGCAATAGCGCTTGTACGAGCGCTACCACTAAGGCGCTACAGCTAACTAGTAGAGAGCGCTACTGCTATACCTAGTTAGCAGTAGTGCTTTCTTTGGCTCAACGCTACTGCTAGTAGTAAGTAGCAGTAGCGTTTCTTCTGAAAAGCGCTGCTGCTAACTTTTCCTGTATTTTAAAAAATACAGCTTATTTTCGTTGTAGTTTTATATACAATAGTTTCATCAATTGATTTTATGACCATGATTAGTTATTATACAAAAGTCACTGGTGGGTCTTGGCCAGATGGTTTTCGAGGGGTGTTTACTGCTTCCAACACTAGAGCTGATGACCTGAAAGTCATGTTGCTTGATTTTGGAGATGGTGGATTGCCTGTCGGTGCTGATGGCATGATCAAGCTCTCACGCAGTGTGCTTTCTGTTGGCCTTTGGGAGATGCTCAAAGTTTCTGCCATGGCATATCCTATTAATGACGACGAAGTTGCTGACAGTGCTGAGGTAGCCTTAAAACCTGAGATGGCCGGTATAAGTCCTGTTGTGCTGAAGGTTGGCTCATGTAGTATGAAAGTGAGTGTTGCCTGGTCCCTATTCCGTCGTTAATCCTGACCTGAGAAGGGTGATGCCAAGAGCTGTGAACCCATTTGATCTTCTGTACTTATGTTATGATGTAGTGGTACCTAAGATCTGTTGTACTTATGTTATGATGCACTCCCTCTGTATCAAAATATATGACGTTTTTGTAGGCTTGTTTAGCCTACAAAAATGTCTTATATTTTGGTACAGAGGTAGTAGTTGTAGCTACTAGTTGTAACTGACAATGTAACATTTGATCACCTCACTTTTGTTAATACTACTATGTATGGGTAATTGTCTCGATGAAGCCATTGGGCCTATTTTTCGTAGACGCACAATCTTAATTACTTAATTTTTTATGTGCATCATACTCCATGATATGTTGCAAAATTGCATGACTTTTTTATTAGTAATTCTGGTATAGGAACTTAGAAGTGCAGTGAGCTGGCTAACAGCTTTTGTGTAATTTTTATTGGCACGAATTATTATTTTTATCCCTGCAGGTATACACAAGAGGTGTTTACATTGGAGGTTCAGACTACTAAAATGTGTAAAAACTTTATAAAAAAATGTGGGAAGTACAAACTTTATAAAATTGACATAAACATCTTCAAAAATGTGTGAACACCCAAAATTACATCAACATTTCTGTAAATACTTAAATACTTTGTAAGTGTTGGATATTTTACATTATGCAACATATTTATAAAATGCGTGCACAAATTTTAAATAACATGAGCTTT
>NC_041386.1:730146099-730149266 GCF_002162155.2 Triticum dicoccoides
AAGAACTATGGGGTGCGTGGAATGTAGCTATCCATATGCCAGAACAATGGGCTTCTTGCGAGATCTTATGTGTTTGAGCTTTAGCCTACCCCAACTTGTTTGGGACTAAAGGCTTTGTTGTTGTTGTTGTTGAGCATTTTGGGGGAAAGTGTGAGTGCTTTTTAAAATATAGGAACATCATAAATAATTATGTGAACACTTTCTAAAAATACATATACATTGTGTATGCATAACTTATTTTCTATATGTGTAAAAAAATAACAAAGGAATTGCTTTTACTTATTGTTAGATTTGACTATATAAAATTTAGTGAGGCATATATATTGACCCTGGCGTGGCGTGTTGACTTAGCATTGGACCCACAACCATTGCATGCGCGCAATATCTTTTTTTGTGGGTACATGTGCGCCGTAGTTTTTTTCAATGAAGACCTAGTAAGATTAGGAGCACGAGTTTCGACCACGCCCTTTTGTTTTCCAATGGAGAGTGGCATGCAGGGATCGATCATGTCAAGGTGGCCGACAACAGTGGAGGAGGAGGGCACATTGGCGGTGACGAAGAGCCTAATGACACGATACATCTCGTGTCGATCAAGTGGATGGCATTGACTCGTTGAGGGGGTTGACAACGGCGGAGGCGAATGAGGCCTAGGTGGCGACAATGATGAAGAGCATTATGAAACTAACTTGACGCTGATTACCTTGGGATGAAGCGTGGTAAGCCATCCTCACCTATCTGACCTGGGGTTTCCTTGATTAAGGTTTGTGATGTTGATATATTTTGGAACATATTGAAGATTTAATATATTAATATTGAACCAAGAACAAAGCGGGACGGCTAGCGCTCGTCAAATCGGTGCTTAATGCAATACCGATCCATCAACTGCTAGCGCTTGCACCCCCAAAGAAAACCCTGAAGCAATTAGAGAAGATTCAACGCGGGTTTCTTTGGGCCGGCCGCGAGGACGCCCACGGTGGACATTGCCACGTCAACTGGCGCAGGGTTTGCCGCCCGCTTGAATATGGCGGCCTTGGCATCCGGGACCTCGAGCGCACGGGGCTATCGCTTCGGCTGCGCTGGCTATGGCTCACGCGCACGGACACAAATCGAGCTTGGCAGGGGCTGGACCTGCAATTTACGACGGAGGAGCGCGCGCTCTTTTATGCCTCCACGACCATGGCCATTGGAGACGGCAGGACAGCCCTGTTCTGGGAGGATCACTGGCTTGGCAGCCAGTCCGTCCGCGAGCTCGCGCCCAGGCTCCTCAAGTGCATCCCCAAGCAACGCCAAAAATCGATAACGGTGGTGGAGGCCCTGGCTGGCAATAGCTGGGCGCGTGACATCCATGGCCTGCTAGGCCTCCCAGAGATTGGACAGTACCTTCAGCTCTGGCACTTAGTGCAGCATGTCGAGCTGTCCAATGAGCCAGACAGGCTGCTCTGAAGCTGGACAGCCAACGGCGTCTACACCGCCCAGTCTTGCTACCGGGCAACTTTCCAGGGTGCGACGGGCTGCCACTCCTGGAAGCTCATCTGGAGGAGCTGGGCACCGCCCAAGGTGAAGTTCTTCCACTGGCTGGCATGTCAAGATTGCTGCTGGACCGCGGAGAGACTTGCACGTCGTGGCATGCAACACCACCCGCGGTGCCTTCTGTGCGATCAGGAACCGGAGACGATCGGGCATCTGATGCTCACATGCCCATTCACTAAGCAGACATGGCATGAGGTCTTATCTTGGTTGCGCTTGCTGGCGCCGGCGCCCGAGCACGACCGCTCGCTCATGGATTGTTGGCTGCGCGCAAAGGAATCCACACCGCCAGCGCTCCGCAAGGCGCTCAAATCTGTGGCACGCCGTGGATGATCTGGAAGCATAGAAATGCGTGTGTTTTCGACCATGTGAACCCATCGCTGAATGAGCTTGTAGACAGGATTAAAGACGAGACCAGATGTTGGGCAAAGGCTGGAGCTCAAGGGCTCAGGGTCGTTTTGCCATCATCCTGGGATGTGCACTGAGCCTCTGTTGTGTGTGTGTAAACACTGCCTCCTAGGAGGATGTAAATACCCTCTCTTTCCAATGCAATGAAACGCAAAAGCCATTTGCTTTTCTCGAAAAAAATATTAAACCAATTTTTTCTGGAGAGATTCGTGTAATCCACGACATCCATTTTTTAGCATAAAAAATCAAAATTATGAAAAAAAATCCCCTGATCAGTTATGCCGCCCTAGTGCTGGAAACATAAGGAAACACCACTATCCACGGTTAGAGAGATTGGTCAAACTTCTCTCCTCCAAGGTGGCGGAGAGGATTCAGTGGTCATTCTGTGTCAACGGAGAGAAGGTGAGGTGAGAATAGAGAACAAGAGTGAAGAGAGGGGATCATTTAGAAGGGAAAAGGGAGATTGGAGATAGAAGATGCACATGACTTGTCGGCTAACCTAGTCAATTAGAGTGGTGAGAGTGACAGTGGTCATTATGGCAGAGCTACACTCTAGCAAAACTGGGTCATGACCCGCCCAACCCAAAGCATAGCTAGGTAGAAAGGGCAAAATCCTTGCGCTCCCTTTTAGGTCTTCTTGCCAACTATTTCATCATAGCTCTACCACTGCTCGTCTGAGCCCCGACGCGCCAAACTAGTCTAGGAATACGATTCCAACCAGTTCAATATATTTGAGTTTAAATTGGGCTTTACGCAATTCAACAATGAGCGGCAACACCATCTGGTGGCACGGGCGAGGTCACATTACCTTCTATCCTCACCTAGAACTAGTTGGACTTTGATCAATAGTTTATTACCAATTTATAGTAGTAAGAGAGATTCATAACTCCAAACAGATGGATATGGAGGTTATTTTGTGAACAAAATGGAAATTCATTGAATTCAGAAAAATTATGGTCGCATCCAACATGGTCATGCTTTATCTCCCTCTCCCTCTCCCCCCCTCTCTCCCTCTCCCTTCTCTCTCTCTCTCTCTCTCTTTCTCTCTCATTCAATACAATGAATAAGAGAAATCTAAGACCTTGCGAGTAGAACTTCTCATTATATTCATTAATATGAGATACATGTTTTTAGCAACCACACCTTGTGCGGTGAACTAATTATAAGCCACAATCGATCAGTTTTACTCTCTACATGCTTCTAAGTTGCAAAAATTCAGCACCTCTCTCTCT
>NC_041386.1:730149430-730159670 GCF_002162155.2 Triticum dicoccoides
CACACACACACACACACATTTAGCAAAAATGTGCTCTTCCACTCACCTCCAATACCAAGTGATTCTCGTACCTACTGAGAAGCTTGTGGTTTATCTGATGCTTTGCTGCCAAGCAGTTGGAGAATGAATAAGCTCTACCTTTGTGAAACTGGGTTCTGTGAAGTGTCGTTGGCATGGTCTTTACTATCTTTGTTGTTCCGATCTCTATGTGTTTATCATCATCTATGGTGTGATGTGGTTAACTTGTGTCCCTGTGTGTATTGTAAATTTTGATGTTGCTGGTCTTTATTAAGAATTTTTTGTTGGAATATAGGATGGATGAATGATAAATACTACTGAGCTTACAGAGACACTATGAATGCTCATAGCTTCGACGTAGTCATCTTCTCATAAACCAACCTCAAAAACATTTTGCAAAATTTCTGTCCCGCTTTGTTTGATTACTTTGCACACTTACATTCCTCTGGAACAGTCATTTATCCCGAAAACTAACATGGTCACAGCTTCACATATGAAGATACATGGAAGTTTCGAAATGGTTTTATGAGTCTAGTAAGTTGGGCTTGGGGCATAAGTATAAGAACATCGAACAATGCTTCTAGGTTCACTAAAGGTTTTGAGGAGAAATTAGGACCTTGAAGAGAACTCTATAGCCTGACACATGTCCATTTGGAATGTGGTAAATTCTCTTAGGTGTTCCTTGATTAGATTCAGGATGGTAAATCATTGTTAGGATAAAAAATTATGCTTAAAAACCTGGTGAATTATAAAACATAGCCTTTGATCCACTCAATCTCTGTGGGAGTTCGGTAGAGGGATAACATGAACTGGTGTGATCATGGTGACTACGAAACTGGACCGTTAGCACTAAAGATCTTTGTGCAGGTTTTGCGCCAATCAAATTAAGGCTATTCACCAGACTAGCGTGCATCATTACTCCCAACTGATGAAACTTACTGTGTTCCCTGCTTTTATATGAAAATTATGTGCAGTGAGGGATGTTAGTTCTCCTGGTATTGACAATGCTTTTGTTTCCTAATTCTTTTTAATGTACTCCTAATCCTGTGATTTCCTATATAGTCGACACCAACGAGACCTATGGTAACATTACATAGAACTTGTACTCTAATCTAATCAAGTATTACAACTCTACTATGTGCTCCCCAATGCCTTGTTGATTTTGTTTGGGAGATCAACATTTATATCCATGTCATGTATTTTTGTGTGCAATATTGTGCTGTTAAAATTGACCGCACGTTGTCTTTTCCGCTCACTCTATATTAAATATTTAATTTGGACCATTCATGCATTTCACCCGATGGATCTTTGGCGAAAACATTGATAGTGAAAACCATAAGTAAATATTTGATGTCCTATCTACCAAAAAGAATCACTTAATGTTGTCAGCAACCACAGCATGCACGACTACAAATTTATATATCACTACTGATGGAGTGTGGGTCTCAGCATGCCTCACTAGTCATTTTAGCACCTTTCTCCCCAACATCAATTGTAAGTTTAAACAATGCATCGAAAGATTAGTTCATATACACGACCATCGGTCAAATGTGTAACATGTGTTTTGTTCATGCTTGAGAGTCAACGTGGTTCATCGCCTTAATCTCATACACCGGCTTTTATTAAAAAAATAGTGTCAGGAGAAAGAAAGGAAAAAAGTAGGTGAAAATGGGAGACACTGAGAAGGAAATCAACATTGGGTAGCAAGTCGAGAGCTAGTACTGCTTGTTGACATGCTTCAACGACGTATCATACCAACTCGGACCACCATGTGGGCCCTGGTGTTAGGAACTACCTCTAAGGACACTTGAAGAAGCGTTGAGTACTTTCAGGCACTACAATGCTTGAGATAATTATTCATCTGCATCATTGTAGACTAGAGGTTAGGTCATGACCTGTTTCGGTTTACTTTTGCATCCTTTTTATTTCCCTTGGTACCCATTCTGAGATTTATAATGTTTTCTAGGTAAAAATTGTGAAGGTCACCAATGCTACCTTGAGCGCAATTGCGGAAGACATTAAGGAGCTCGCTTGAGTGCTCTACAGTGGCTAGGTGGTGGATAAGTTTGTGAAGCTAGGGGTATGAAATGTATTATTCAACCCTTATGGGCTGATAAATAGCCCGCCTGAGATGTTATACATAGAAAACACTTCCAATGATGCCTCACTTGACATTCGCTGGTGATTGCTCATTAGCGATAGACTGTGGCAGTTATCACTTGTGGTTTCCATCAAACCTGCTAGTAGTGGTATTTAGTTAATAAGCCCTTTCTGTTGCAGTGTACCATGGTGCAGAAAAATCATATCTCGACCATGTACGTATGTCTTGCCTCCGTGGAGTAGGCGGGATCCGGCGTATATTGTTCATGCTTGGGAGTCATCGAGGCACATCACCTTCCTCTCATACTCTGGTTGTTAGCAAAAATAGTGTTAGAAAAATATACAAGGCTGAGAATGGGAGACCTTAGGAAGGGAATCAACACCAGGCGGCAACCAGCAAGTCACTAGGGGGGTACTTCATGTTGAGATGATTCCGCGTGGCACCATGACTCCTCCGACCATCATTTGTGTATGAGTTTTGCAGAAACACACTCCGACGGACCAAGCAAGCAGACCACCTAGGGCGCGATGTCCTCCCACACCAGATCGTGTTTTTTCTCCATCTTCTGAGGGCATGTAGCAACATCCCCACCTGCCACTCTGTCCACACCCATGGGTTCTTGTTGAGGCACTACTCCACGGTGTTGATGAACACTGTGGACACTTTTACCGAAGCCGCTGCCTTGTACTAGTAAGACAGCGGATGAGGAAATGGAGGTGAGGACTGGTTAATGACGGCCCATGTGAGCTTGGGACCAGACTACTCATAGTGAGAGTAACAACACAGGTACTAACATGCATGCCACATAGGCAAAAAAGATGATATGGCAAGTAATTAAAGAGGAGAATGTTAAACGGTGTAACATAAGAGCATGGCTAATAGTAGAGCCAGTTTTTGGCTCCTTCTAGTAGCAATGTCATTTATAGCCAACATAAGAGCCAAACATGTTACTATCACATAGCGCTTCTAAATGAAAAATCACTCTACAAAGTAATAAATGAAGATCTCTATGTTTGCACACATATGACATTACCCACTATGTAAGTAGTAACACATACTAGTATTGCATCCCATGTGCATGTTACTAGTCTAAGTTACTCACCACTATGATCAGCCTAAGGATTCATAGTGCAACATGTGCGAGTGGGCATGAACCGAGGCAGTCTTCTCTGATGCTATTGCAGTACCTCTATCCATTTCTAGAGCCAGACCGTATCATGGAAGCTAGGGTAGGACAGAAGGTCAGGCGTAAAATCTTGGTGCAACATTAGTACCGCGACCACCTTCTGATGAACCGAAGCTCCATTGGCTCCTTTGAAAATTTAACATATTTAAAGTGCACTTCGACTCTTGTTGAGAGTGTCGCAGTTCAAAACTCCAGAGATTGTCGACATCCTCGTCTCATAGGTAGCGAATCTAACTCACTTTCTTCCCAAAGGAAGGAACACTATGAGATCTATTTGTGAACATAAACTCGTTCTTGGTTTGATATTTATTTTGTGATAGTTTTCTTTTTCAAACGCCACCCTACAATGCTAATTTAACGGCGTTAGGGTGCTTCTGTTTGTTTTGTAAGTAAGAAAATATTTTAACCTTCGTGAGCATCCATAATTATTTTACTTCAGGCAAAACATTTAAAAATGATAGAGAGGTATCAAACTATTTCTATACAAACCTTCCTCCCTAGCGAGAATTATCCTTTACCCATCACCAAATCTCCCTCTGCTGGATGTGCGATGGCGACGGTAGCGATGGTTGTGGTGCAGGTGAGTGTCACCCCTATTTTCTCCTTTGTCTCATTTCATCTAATCACATGCATCAGGCCCCTCTCCTACTATAAATTCTCACGAAACTAATATGTGTTAAATATTCTCAACAACCATACCCTTCACCATTTGCAATTTATATGCCACTGTTTGTGTTGTGTTCTCCCCATGCTTCGGAGCTACAAAATTTTGATGCCCCTGGTGCACCCACAATTAGCAAAAAGTAATACAAGATAAAAAGGCATTAGCTTGAGAATAGGAGACGTCAGGAAAAAAACATAGCATGATTCCAACAATTCACTTAGTGTGAAGTGATGATGTGGTGTTGAAGTGTATGATGGTTCGATGGGACATCAGTTGAATAACCAGAAATCAGGCCTGACAACAGAACACATTCGCTCCGTGTCTTTGGTCTCTAGAATGTGTTGTATCTACGCACTATACCTTCTGTTTTTTTATAATAAAAAAACTTACTACACATGTGAAATGAAGGGAAAACAAAAGAAGTTCTTTTCGAGGTGCTTTGATTCTTCCCTTTTTTAGGAAAAAAAGGCCAATACAATATACAGTCTCCTGATTATAGTCGGCACTAAAGATATTACGTAGCACCTAAGGGGTTTCTGCATCATGAATTGACCACCCTGAGGTCTGGCTAACGTTGCCAGGCCATGAGCCAGCTTCCTCTGGTGTCTCCTGACCATGTCGAACTGATGTGATGATAAAACTATCTATGAATCCTTCTTTAATGTGTTTCTCATTTTTCTTTTCCATATAGGGCCCAGACATATATGTGTGGCCTTTTACCTATATGGAATTGTACAGGTTGATGACTTCTTTCTAATGTTATCTCCTTATTTTATGTGGTAATGTGTGTCTCGTTCATATAATAAAATTCATGTTAGAAGTCTCCTATACACTGACATGACAAAACTAAATAAAACAACAACAAAACTCTAGTCTTTGCATAAAGGACCACCGGCCAAAAATACAATCAAGACGGACGATCCATCACATGCCTCTAGCACCACTGTAGCGGCCACCAAAGGAAAATATGATGAATCACAGCTCCATTGTTGATATGCAGCTTCTCGGACCTCCAATGTGGCGTACCAAAGGTGAAGTCACTGATGTTGAAAGAATCTAGATGGGGCAGCACCCCAGTCACACCATGAAACTCCAAAACCGGAACCTTCGCTCGACTAAAACGTCGAAGGAAGAAATCATACCTGCCAACTGCAAACAACGAACCCAACACACCATCCACCACCTTCCAGATGTCATCAACGCATACCACAATTTGTGTCCGCTCCTAGACTACCTCTTAAGCTCCGCGCCTGCACTGCAACAAACATCGTCACAATGGTGGAGCCTGAGGACGCAAGTCCACCACAAGGATGTCATTGTCGCCACGACATCTCTGTTTGAACATACTAGTTCCTAAATCCATCATCGACGGCAAGATGCCTTGTCGAAGAAAGATATGGAACTTCTTTATTTGTGTCGTCGTCGCCGTTGCCAAAGCCAAGATGTCGAACGAACAAAACCCTAAAACTAATAGGGCCCTATACCTATAGCTACACACATATGCACGCGTGAGATCTGGCAAACCCCTCAGCACCGGTGACCAAGAGGTCTTCATTGGATGGAGCTGCCAGAAAGCGAGTCGCCCTGGCAGTGGTGGCTATCTCCTTTCTTTCTTTGAAACAAAGAACTTGTGTTTGTACAAAGACGACTGGTGAGCGTAAAGGCACTCATGATTGGAGTAGTCGGGTATGTGTACGTACGTGTGGGTGAAATTTATATAAGGCGAATGTTTGGAGCAACCACACCAACCAACCATTATACATCACTAGCAAATGAATGCATCACAAGTTGTATGAGCACCATATAACACCATGGATCGAGTGTGATGTCTCAAGTTTTTGAGAGTCATTGAGTTGCAACACCTTCATCACCAACTATTAGCAAAAATAATGCAATCCAATAGGTAATGCCTTGAGATTAGGAGATGACAAGAATGAAATTCTTGGTATGAAATATAAACAAGGCACTTATTTCACATGGGGTCTCGCTCACCAACTTCACAGGATGCTCAAGCCAGCTGCCTAGGAGAGCTGCCACACATCTAGTTATTAGGAAATATGATTTGTTTATAGAAAAGTTTTGCCCCATAGAATATTTTCGCAAATACTCCAGTTGTACTAAGTCAGCGACACTTATTTTGGGATGAAGGGAGTATTTCAGAATCTAAGAAGGTGGTTCTCATATCTTATGTTATTCTTCGGATCTTCTTTTATCCTTCTTAATTTTGATGCCTGACTAAACTTTGCCCTCTTGGCAGCCATGATTGAGTGAGGCGGCTAACCTCGTACACTGCATGCTAGCCACGTCCACAACATCTGATCCAACCCTTCCCCCACATTGACACCATCCAACCTGTGACATTCATTGTTTGAATCCCCAGAAGATACCATGTCGCCTTTGACCACCGTATGTGCCCGAGGACCATAGCAACACGCTCCGACCTACTGGGAGTGCACATCGCCTTCGTTAGCATGTCCTCAACCACACTCTCTGGCACGCACCATCCTATACTGATAATTGATTAAGCACCTTATGTGTAGATAAGGGGACAAAAGAAACAATATCATTTTCAAGGGGGGCGACATGGGCGCTAACCCTAATTTCACCACCCCACCACCTCCTCAATAATCCTAGACCTGGCATGAGCAACATGGGAACATGTGTGTCAATTGTCGCCATTTTTGGCGGATGGACCTAGATGGGAGGTCGCATTTACATGTTTTGCTTCCAAGGTCCAAATTTTAAATCAAAACATATCTTGAACCGAGAGTCCAAATTATAAATCACTTTTATCATTACATTTCTCGTGTTCATATTTTCGAAACTAGATCTCATATTGATAAGTTTTGCCAAAAAAAAATAACACAACCCGTAAAAAAACTGTATGTCCCACAATAACATACATGCACTTCCACTTCTCGACCCAACACACCTTCACACAAAAAGTGTCACGAAGCACGCCTTGCAAGCCGCGGCACGCACACGCGTACCACACCTTCCACACATGCCGCACGATACACTTTTCATGCACCATGTGGCTTTGTTAATATTAGAGCATCTACACCCGGACCAAGCTAATCTGCCCCCCTAAACATCCATGGAAATTTCTTTAGTAGACTAGTGACCAACAACACCTATGGTAATATTACAGAAAAACTCTCCCCTCCTCCCTCCCTCCCTCCCTCCCCCTGTCTCTGCCAAATCTGAGTACTACAACTCTTCAATGTCTTTTTGAGTGTCATATTAATGTTGTTTCGAAGATCAAATTTACATCCATGCAGTGTTTATTTTGTGAAATCCCTTGTGAGAAATCAAGCTCACAATGAATGGAACAACACATATATAATTATCTATGATGAAATGATTTGAGGATGCAAGAATGTCATCATCCATGTGTGCAATTCTACGACGAAATTGTTTGTTGATGGAATATGAATACCCATCATAGAAATGCGGCCCACTATGTCATAGAAGCAAAGTGGCCTAGGCCTGCCCGTCACTTCTATGACATTTTCTGCACAATCCACCATGGATATCCGTGATTGATGTGGTTAAGCTGGTGAATGGTGACTGGCACCAAAGTGGAGCTAGTGTTCCAAATACAAATACTCCACAGTGGGCATGTCGGCGGAGCTTACCTCCAAGGGTGCCACCGCCGACCAGCCCCCGTTCATTGTGGACAAGAGGTTAGGTCATGAGCTGTTTGGATTTACTTTTGCATCCTTTTTATTTCCCTTGGTACTTGTTCTGAAATTTATAATTGTTTCTAGGTGAAAACTGTGAAGGTCACCAATGCTACCTTGAGTGCAACTGCGCAAGAAATTAAAGCGCTTGAGTGCTCCAATGTTGCTAGGTGGTGGATAAGGACGTGCAGCCAAGGGTCCGCCCAAATGTTTTACTCAATGCTTGTGGGCTGATAAATAGCCCGCCTGAGATGATGTGCATAGTATGATAGCAAACACTTCCGGTGACGCCTCACTTGACATACCACTAGTGACTGCTCATTAGCGACAGGTTGTGGCAGTTAGCACTTGTGGTTTCCATGGGCATTTAGTTAATAAGCCATTTTGTACTAGTGCACCACGGTGCACAAAAATCCTCTCTCGATGATGTATATACGCCTTGCCTGCATGGGCCGGGGTAGGCGGGCAATGATCTAGTGTATTTTCTTCATGCTTGGGAGTCATCGATGTGCATCACCTTCCTCTCATACTCTAGCTATTAATAAAAATAGTGCTAGAGAAAAAATATAGGGGGGGGGGGTGAGAATGGGAGACCTCGGGAAGGGAATCAACAGTAGGCAGCAACCGGCAAGTCACGAGGGGGGTACTGCATGTTGAGATGCTTGGGCGTGGCACCATGATTCCTCCGACCACCATCTGTGCATGAGTTCTGCAGAGACACGCTCTGACCAACCAAGCAAGAAGGCTAACTTGGGCACCATGTCCTCCCATGCCAGATCGCCTCTTTTCTCAATCTTCTGGGAGGCATCCAGTGACATCCCAACACACCACTCCATGGTGCTGATGAACTCTATGGAAACTGCAACGAAGCAGCTACCTTGTGGTAACATAGCGGATAAGGACATGGAGGTGGGGACATGGTTAATGATGGCCCATGCAAACTCGTGGACTACTCATAGTGGGAGTAACATAAGTAGCTGGGGCTGTCTCTAGAAATTTGAGGCCCCGGTGCAAAATTTAAGATGGGACCCTAAAATTGGAAAGTGATCTGTGCATTGTAGCGTCTAAAAGACGGTGGATGACCACTCACAAAATATAGTAGGGATAACATTTTTCGTGTGGAGAGATTCATAGCATAATTCTTCTTTTTTGAGATGGAGCGCTCTTAGATCAAATTTGAGAATTCCGTATTTTAAGTTATGGGTCCACCAAATCAACGACCAGATGTTTCTAATTATTGTGGTAATTTCTAGCTTATTTATCTTTTTCTGATTAACCCATCAAGCACTTTTTATACAGTATATAATAGATAGATTTCTTTGCAGGTACAAATAATGATAATGTTAAAATTCATTCATACTAATATCTGACTGCAAAAAAGTTGTTATGCAAAGAAAAAAATAACTTTAAAGAATTTTAAATGAATATGGAGTGTATAAATTCTTTTTAACAGTCAAGTTCTATAATGTTTGTCCAAGTTTATAGAGAAGGCATACAGTTATACCAAAGAACGGTGGTTTCCCTTACTGCAATAAAATTGACGTTACGGGACGATGATTTCGGTGTTTTGTTTTGTGGCCGAAGCCTGAGATGTTCATGATACGACAATGTTGAATATCTCTGTTGAGCAATACCTGGTACGGGTTAGAGGATTGGGGACGATGTTTCAAAAAAACTACTTAAAATCATCGGATCCTCTTTGATGGTGAGCAGAATAGCATGGCTGCCAGAAATCTCCAACTACACTCTCTCTCCCTCCCTCTCGCTCACTATTTCTCTCTCTCACTTGCCAAAAACTGTGAGCTACTCTACCCCTCTCTTGCCCAAAACTGCCAGCTACTCTCTCTCTGTTGCCAAAAACTGCCAGCTACTCTCTCTCTCTCTCTCTCTCTCTCTCTCTCTCTCTCTCTCTCTCTCTCTCTCTCTCTCTCTCTCTCTCTCTCGCACGCACACAGTCTCCATTGTTCCAAATGAACTCAAAGCGGTCAAGAGTGAATGATACAAAAATATCTTGTGAAATTGATCAGAGAAATGCTTCAGCAACCACGCCCTTCACGACTAACTATTTATGTACCACCACCACCAATCAATGAATAATTATTCAGGTGAGCTTTTCGCCACACCTAGACCTTTAAAGAAAAACTTATGCTGATGTGGTGTTTGTCTTACGAGTGTTTGTGGTGGAGATGAACTTCGGTATGTATCTAGTAATATAGAGGATATGTCCTTGGTACAGAGGGCAAGTCAACGTGGGACGGAAGATTACTTGTTCCATTGATGTGATTTATGTGTCTTATGCATGATCTAATCTATGCGGCAACATGATAGCATGGTAAGCGATGTCCTCATCTAAATAGCAAGATGTGTGGTTCTACTGATGCGAGTGCAACATATGACCTTTTAAGCATGGTCTACGGATGCGACAAATAAAGAGAAGTTGGTTGTTAGCTATTCAAGTCTTTGCTTCAGTATTCCTCTGGAAAAAAAATTCACCTTTGGTTGGATTATCTTTGCAAGCTTAACTGTTGCTAGGCATCTGATATATTTTTGACGGAACTGAAAATTTACATGCATAATTCTTTCCTTAG
>NC_041386.1:730159878-730162547 GCF_002162155.2 Triticum dicoccoides
CTACCGTCCTACCCTGTTCCAAAACCACATGGTGCGTTGGTTCTAGGTTGAAGGGACTTAATTGATCAACTCACATATTTATCCTCTAAAGGATAGGATGCCATATACTCCTCTAAATTATAAGAGATTGGTTAGAAATGCTCTTAGTGATCCTGTCGCCTGCCAGACAAGGAGATAGTAATTGTCCCTTTCCAGCTAGCTCTTGTGCTTCCTCCTTACGTGGGCTTTCTTCACTCAGTATCAAGCGATGGCTTCCCACTCTCGGGCAACAAATTCCTTGCAATCCGCCACCCTTTGAAATCGAGTAGTTGGAGGTGACGTGGTGTTGCTCTGGAGCAACATAGTGTTAAACAACTCATCTTCTCTTCATAACAAAGTTTTTCTTCCCGACATCTCCTATTCCCAAACGGACCTACTTCTCATTTTTTTTGCTTTCTTTCCATGCATTATTTTTGCTAACAGTGTGTTTATGAGAAGTGATGAACTTCAGTGACTTCGAAGCATGGAGGGAATGTAGTCGACCGATTATGGCGTATAAATAGTTACTCGTGCAGGGTGTGGTAACCGATAACATTTATTTGACATATTAATCTCATGAGATATTTTATTGAACGGTCTTAACCAGCTCCCATGCACGTGACTGGATGAAGTTTAGTGTAGTGTCTTGTTGCTTGGTTGGTTGGGTCTTTTTTGCGGACCATGCCGAATGACTGCATGTCACTAAACAGACATGGGAAAAAGTTGATTTGGCCAAAAACAGACATGGGAAAGAGTGTTAAAAAATTAGGGAAAGCAGCGTAACAAAAAAAATCGCTGGAGAACGCAGAAAAAAGAAACAAACAACAAACATAAAATGCTAACGACTAATAGCCCCAACTACATTACGACCAACGCCCTAAAACCACCGTATCAGATAACCTTCTGTTTCTTTCTCTCCAAATCGACCATATTTCACCAGAATGACAAAGCGAATCAAGGGCCCTTCTGATGACCCCTTGCAGCTTCACCCTTACCGACGACCACCATTCGCAAAGCTTGGAATCCATGGAAGGAGGAACCTGATGAAGTTTGGCCCATAGCCAGATAAGACTCCAGATTATGTTGGCAACCTTGCAGGCAAGGTAGTGCTGTTGAGATTTTCTTGTCCGTAGGAACAATGGCTACATCTTAGGTTGCTCAGCAATCCCTGTTTGGCGAGTCTGTAATCCGTCCAAATTCTTTCGTTGGCGACTAACCAAACAATTGTTCAAGATGACCTTGGCCACATACCAGTTCAGGGTAGCGAGGAATTGTGCTTTATAGCCAGATTTAGAAGTGAAACTTCCATTAGCCCCCCTAAGCTAGACCCAAGTGTCCTTTCTAATATTGACCCAGCCTGCCGCTCCCTCACTCCAGCATAGCTTCACCTAGTTGCCTCACTCTCGATTCTCTTTACATCAGAGTACATGACCGACACATGGCGTTGCAACACGCTAGAGCATAGTCGTACAACCACATAGAGGGTTTGCGGGGCTGTCAGCCGGAGTGCAATGCACAGCAGGGAGGTGGCGTGAAGTGGTGGAAGTCTAGTTGCTAGGCTGCTAGTTGCACCGTGCAGACAGCTGAGTTTATTGTTTGGGCTGCCCTGTCCAATTTTTTTGCTTAGGTCCGCAACTGCGTTAGATCATAACGCGGCGCCCCTCCCATGATGAATGCAAAGCAGAATGGTGTTGCCCCAAGGCATGACACACTGCAATTCTTGGTCTTTCAGTTTCAGTAAATGATCCCTTCCCAGTGTCTCCTATTCTCAAGGTAACAAACAATTTCTTTCGTTTTTTTACACGGTAAGATCCTCATAGGTTTTTATCTCCTATTCTCATGAGATAATGACTGGCTCGAGCACATGTAATTGGATAACGAGAGGGAAAGGGGCAGAGGTTGAGATGGCCAGTATGCTAATATTATAGTATGCCACGATAACATAATATAACTTTAATGCCATACAGGCGGTAGGTGATCTATCCATCAGCAGCGCATGTTACATGAGGGCTTTCCATCGGTAAGATCCAACCATGTGACTCTGATCTTGCACACTATTGCCAAAAACCCTGTCCTATGATAGGCCACACATGACACCTGTGACGTATCTCAAGTGGTTCATTTGTACGATAGACATCTCGAAACAGGTCTTTTTTTTTCTAAACGCCAAAGTTCAGGGCATTTTTACAGTACCCTGAAATCAGTATGGACCATCCATTCATCCTATCTCAAATTTTGAACGACTTTTTTTAGATGTATATTGCCAAAGAAATAATCCAAGGCCGGTACTGTTCCCAAGAGATAATTGGAGAGAGTGTGGGGAAGAGATTAACAGATAGTGAGTGGGGCCTTGTTCTCTTGGACGAAATTTGTAGCGCCCAACAGTTAAAAATACATTCTGGAAAAGATTTGGTAGATCTAGTCTCAATACTGAATTGCGTGTTGTACATAAAAAAACATATCAATAATTGTATGATCGATCCAGTATGGACTTGCTGGCACTTCCACCTTGTAGTTTGTCGATGGCATGCGTGAAATGTGAGGGCTCGAGGACTCAAAACACTCGGTTGCTCAGGCGAACGACACAGCGAGGCAGGCATGCTGCATGATGAATACGCACATCCGATCACACTGGCACAATAACACATATG
>NC_041386.1:730162992-730182524 GCF_002162155.2 Triticum dicoccoides
TTGACCCTCCCTGTTATTCATCAAAACTTCAAAATAGAGGGCTTGTTAACACCTTCAGGCGGTGTTATAAGAGAAACATGGCAGCCTAAAGATACATGAAGAGAGCTCCGGTCTAAGATATGAGCTTCCTTGTTGACTTCTCATGGTAGAACCTGATATCTCCCAAGTCCTGACTCAACGCATCGATCTCTTCGACCACCAGAACATAAGCCAATCGAGATTTGTCATGCAAGGCATATATCACCCTTGGACAGTCACTATCCACATCTACTTTACTGATCAGCAATTCCAACACTCCCAGATCAGAACGTGAATAGGAACGGAGATATGAACAAGGCATCAGGCTGTGTGCTTTTTCTCCCCGATTAAGTTTGGGCTCGCGTGACAGGAGGGCGTGTGCCGGCTCCGATAAGACATACACAAAAGCTCATTGATGGGCCTGGATGAAGACATCAAAATGTATGGTCTCTTCCAATTATACTAAGCATTCTCTTCCCGACGTTTCCTATTCTCAAACTACCATCTTTCTTCGTATTTATTCTTGTTCCTAACAATATAGGTGTATGACAGAAAGATGCTACCCCTCGGTGTCCCCAAAACATGGACATAACACACTCCATTGGTAGTCATTTTATTTGTGTTGCATTGTTTGTGCTGACAACTGATGCAGGAGACAAATGTGTTGAATAATTCTAAAAGCACGAAGAGAATGAACTCGGTTGACGGTGATATATAGAATGGTAGTCCCGGAGGGTGTGGTTGCTGAGAACATTCATATCATATCGACGTCATGGGATATTTTCACAGTTTAGGATACTCATGATTAATGCTGTGTGATTGGATGAAATGAATGGGAAGAGAGAGAGAGAGCGACGAAGAGATTGTTGTACATCTTCTAGTAAGGATCAAATTGACTAAGTGATTTATTTAAAAAAATTAGTTATTTTTCGTAGGTTCATATTCAATATTAGAGACATTTTACCGGCGTGCCTATCCTCAAGGTTGAGCCATGTGACACCAATCTTCCGAAATTTCACTATGGTCTCTAGATTGTTTTTGAGAGATTGATTATGGTTGTAGTCTCCTAGATGTGTTTGTGACTCCAAAATTCATTGTACTTTCTATTTTCCTGGCCAACTGATTAATCCAAATGACCAACATGTGCTTGTTTTCAACTATCAGGAGTGCTTTGGTATGTAAATAATTTAGTTTTGGACGGCCGGTGATGACCTTCGCAAGATCATTTTTTAGTCAGATGAAAACATGGCCATTTAGAGAATCAGAATTCCTTTTCCTCGCACAAATTATGTCGTGGTGGTTATGGTTGTGCTTTGCCGGCAAATGCATGACAAGTATTTTTCCCTGAATGAGGTTAAAACCTTGGCCTATATGCGCCATATAATGCACACAACCATCATGTGAATAATAAGTGGCTTTAAGTGAGCGCCACATCTTCATCTTTTCTCATCGATCTAGAGATTGAACTGCGATATCTATTTACTACTATATTCAACAATTAATGAATCCATCTCAAAATCTTTCTGACCTCTGAAAGACCTACAATTATAAAATATATTCTATAACCAAGCTTTCATATTGATGGGAAGACTAAGCAAGACTCATGGAGTAGACTTTTTTTTAAAAGGAGGATAACCCCCGGCCTCTGCATCAGAACGATGCATGCAAGGCCCATGGAGCTAGCTCAATCCAATTGATCAGGCCTCATAGAAACTACCAAAAAAGACATGTTGTTGGCCCGAAATAAATTAAGCACTGTCCATGGCCCGAAATTGAAAAGTCTTCCGGCCTTCACATTCTCGGATGGGTTTAACTATAGTTTCATGAAAAAGATGCCGTATATGAATGCTGAATATATCAAAAGTTAAAAGAAAGACCAAGGTCAATATTTGTAATTGGCCGAGTGATAGTCAGTTTTCTCTATAAGCTTCCACACACCAGCAAGTACAAAACATGCATTAACACACAACTAAAATGCTCCTACACAACACCTTGAACGGGCAAACACTACAAAGACCACAATCGTTCCTTCGACTTGAGTGGACATGTACGCTCTTCTCAACCAATTGAAAAACTTTTGCATCGAAGCAACGCAATGTAGAGAATGACATATGTTTTCAACATTCCAAGTCTCTCTTTCTTGATACCAAGTCCTGCTGCCCTTCTCTTTCTTTGTTTGTGCTAACTAGTGGGTAGCTTGCTATATATGTATAAATGCACTTGCATTCAGTCTATGTTGTGGTCCTTTGAGAACATTTATTTTCATTCAAATAATTCCAGGATATATTTTTGGTGCAAAGATATAGACAAATGCATTTAACTGTTGCAAACCTATATATTGTACCCAAAGTTTGAAGGAACTTACTTTTTTACATGCTCGACATCTCCACAAAGAAGCATATTCAACTCTTTCTTTTCTCTAGAAAATATATTCAACTTTATCACCTAAATCTCGTTTGGAACTGGAGTAGCATTTCAGCGAATCTACTGCTATGCCTGGCTGATTAGTGTCCCCTTCTACCATCCTTTCGATGTTACTTCCTTAGAGCAAGATGCATGAAGGGTATAAACTGAGATGTAAAGCAAAATGGATGACATACACCGCGCCATTATCTAAAACACAATGGTTCATGTATATAGAATAAGATAACTGATCATAAATGTCACTTTCTCAAAATAACATTTTAAGAAGATATTTTCATGAAAAAATAAGATATTTTTGCATGAAGATAAAGGGTTACACAATGCGAAAAGTTGAAACAATAGAGAGTATGCACCCACAACATCTCAGAAAAGAAAAATGGCATCCATCCTCATGGTCTTCTGTATTAACAAAAAACAAGCCATATTAGCCGTAATCCTTCCCACTATCTCCCTTGCTATTTGTTTTGTCCCTTTTTAGTTGTGTGGTTTCTATGTGTGCCATTGCGGCGCTTTGGTGATCTGTCTTTTTCATGCGTGCGTTCCTTTACATGTTCTTTTGATCTCCTATGTTGCATGGTTTCATTCTACGGTATTTTAATTGGCGGGTGTTGTCACGACTGGCACGACACTCACTTTTGTTCCTGCCTTTGCATGCGGTTACATGGATATTGTCATCTTCTAACTGGATGTTCTGAGCAGCCTCCCCTCGCACGGTGTCTCCTTGCATCATCAGTTGCTTTGTTTCGCCCGTCTGTCTTTGGTAGTTGCACGACATATTGTCGAGTCAAAAGGCTGAGGGCTGAGTTTCTGATGGGTTGTCTTCTATATGGAACGGGACATGTTCGAGTTTGTTGTTCTACTGGGCCACAAGAGATTTGTGTGCACTTGCTGAGCTACACACTACATTGACGACCTGGGTTTGTCTTGGGCTACAAGCACCTATTTTGAAGCAAAACATACATAGGCTCTGTGCGGTTGCACCTGATGCACATGTCCAGGGTTGGCTCTGCATGTACGCTCCACTCAGCCAACCGAGAGAGCTTTTTAACCCAAGCAATGAAATGCACACGAAGCCATGTTTTTGCACCATCCCAAGTCTCTCCTTCCCGTTGTCGCCCATTTCGAAGTTCTCTTTGTAGCCGTACCTTAATGTGCATTTTACATATGCCTGTGTGTTGCTACTTGCTAGACAGCCTGTTGCTCTTCTCTTGCCTTGTTTGTGCTAACTACCAACTAGCGGGTAACTTGGTATAGGAGAGAAAAGAGGGGAAAGCCATGAAGCACCGAGAGAACCTACTTGCGGATCCCATATATTTCTAAATTGACAGGCCTTTCGCTATGTTGTGGCTGTCTGAGAAATGCAGTGAAAGTCGTGGAGCATAGAGACTGCAGCCTTTGTACATCACATGCACGAGCGCTAAAAGCTGTTGGAACTCTCAGTTCCGGGGTAAAATCACTGACGTAATCACAAATGATTGTTTTTTTCTTGAAAAGGAGGTTGAAACCCCGGCCTCTGCATTGAGCGATGCACACAACCATCAAGCGCAAATGATTGTAATCATAACTCTGTTTGTTCTGCGCAATAAAATCACTTTCCATCTAAGAAAAAGTACATATATCATCTCCTATGGATGGAGTAGCTAGTTTCACTTACAAATCACAAGCAAGTCATGCATCCTATTACACCTAAAGGTATTTTGCTAGTGCACCCCGTATGTGCTCCCAAACACATCGGGTACTTAACTGTGGATCAGCTGTACGCGGTAGGTGACGATCAATGCAGTGACAACTAGGCAATAGGCCTTGCCCTTGATGCGTCATTCCGTGCATCAGATGTGTTGGGAAATTAGCACACAGATGCACTTGTGGTTAACTGAAAGCTGCAGTGGAAACAAGTAATCTCAGCACCACATCATGTACTAAATCAAAGGATCATTGCTTAGCATGCAAGGAAACATATGCAACAACATATATGGAGGCCAAAAATGTTTCTCAGCAGAAAAGACACTCCTCAGCCGAGTGTCTTGTGGTAGGAGTAGCTTTTCTGGACAGCACCAAGCATCAACAAAGAGACACCAGATTTTACGTGAAAAACCCCTAAACTTGAGGGGAAAAAACATGGGCCGAAGCCACCCAAATCCTCTTTCACTAATATCAAATGTGGGATACAACAAGTTCTTCTCTAGACAGCACTAGAGGATCTCATACATCAAGATTTCTGAATCTTGGATGAACACAACAAGATTTGGGGCTCAAGAACTAGGGATTGGAACAATATCACCAAAGATGGTAGAACCGAAGCTTGAAGGAGACAATGTAGTGGATCTGGACCATCACAACCTTGGGGAGGAGCTCCCTTTGCTTCTTCCTTCAATCTTCCTCTTTTTCCCTTGCTCTCCTAGTTTTCTCTCTTACTCTCTCTTGGAGGATGAACTGATTTTCGTCACATTTGGTGGTGGCTACTGGATGGAGGGTAAAGCATCCCCATCCTCTCATGTGCAACGTTCAAAATGACCCTACATCATAACCCTAATGGGTAGTGGGCTTTTGCACCTCTTTGGGCTGCCTAAAAGGCCTCAAATGGTCATCTCCCCACAGCCCACATGAGGAGGATATCCCAACAAATCCCCCCTCCGACTCATGAGGGGGGCACCGCCATGCCTGCTACCTTCCAACATACTTGTAGCTTCTCATTTGGCAATATCTTGGTCGACATATTCAAACCATTGTCGTCGGTATGGATCTTCTCAAATTTCAACAACTTGGAACTCACAACATCTAGAATCCAATGGTACCTGACAAGTTTCGAGAGTGATAGCCTAAATTCTTGGCAAGATGAGTAGTACGCTGACTGTCACAAAACAGAACATACTTCTCTTTCTTCATGCCAAGCTGTTGCAAGAAGTTCGTCATCCACAAAACTTCCTTGCCAGCATCAACTGCTGCAATGTACTCAACTTCTGTAGTTGATGTAGAAACACATTTCTGCAATCTTGACTGCCATGGCACAGCTCCCCCTGCATATGTCATGAGGTATCCAGATGTGGACTTCCTACGATCCTTGTCACCTACATAATTTGCATCTGTATAGCCCTGCAATACAGGATCACCACTTCCAAAGCATAAACAAGATGTAGAAGTTCCCTTGAGATACCTGAGAATCCACTTCACTGCTTCCCAGTGAGCTTTACCTGGATTTGTTATGAACCGACTAACAATTCCAACTGCATAGGCAATGTCAGGCCTAGTTCATACAATGGCATACATCAAACTACCCACAGAAGATTGGTAAGGTATTTTCCTCATTTGTTCTTTCTCCTTCTTGCTTGTAGGACATTGTTTGAATTCAGTTTGTGATGGCCTACAAGTGGAGAGATAACAGATGTTGCATCTTTCATATTGAACCTTTCAAGTACCTTCTCAATGTATCTTTCCTGTGAGAGCCGAAGTAGCTTCTTTGATCTATCATGGGAGATCTTCATGCCAAGTATTTGCTTAGTTGGTCCTAAATACTTCATGGCAACTGATTTACTCAATGCCGTATTGAGGAGGGCAATCCTCTTTGTGCCATTTCCAACAATCAGCATATCATCAATATACAACAAGAGAATAATGAAGTCACCCTCGACGTACCTCTTCATAAAGACACACAGTGATCAGGTTGTGCTTTATGGTAATGAAGCCCAGTCATAAAAGACTCAAACTTCTTGTACCACTACCGATGAGCTTTCTTCATGCCATACAAGCTCTTCTTTAATATGCAAACTAAGTGCTCCTTGCCTGCAACCATGGATCCCTCTGGCTGCCCCATGCATATCTCCTCCTCTAGGTCACCATGTAAGAATGCAGTCTTCACATCAAGTTGTTCAATTTCCAAGTCCATGGTGGCAGCCATGCCAAGCACAACTCGGATCAAAGACATCTTGACCACCAGAGAGAATATCTCATCATAATCAATGCCCTTTTTCTGACTGAATCCTTTCACAACCATTATGGCCTTGTACCTTGGATGTGAGGTGTTTTCTTCAGTCTTCACTCTGTACACCCACTTGTTGTTGAGTGGTTTCTTTCCTTTTGGCAGATTCACCAACTCAAAAGTATCATTCTCATACAGGGAATTCATCTCATCATGCATAGCTTCTGACCATTCTTCTTTATTCTCATCAGGCATGCCTCCTCATAGCATGAGGGCTCACCCTCATCTGTTATCAACACATATTGATGTGGTGTATATTTAGAAGAAGGAATATGACCTCTTTCACTTCTTCTTTGCTGCTGCACTGGTGGTGAGTCAGGTGGATTTTCGTTGGCATCATCATTACCAACTTCTTCATCATCATCACTTGATGGCTGCTCGTCAATTTGACTTGTACTGCCTTGATCAGTTGAGTCTCCACTGTCTTTAGTGTCATCATCTCCTCCATGATTGTCATTGGATCCATGTCAACCTGAGGGGTGTTGGTCATTGGCTTCTCTGGTTTCCCAATATCTTTTATTGTTTCATCTTTAATAAATACCACATCTCGGCTTCTCACAATCTTCCTATTGGCCGGATCCCACAACCTATAACCAAACTCTTCACTTGGTTGGCTGAGGTAGATGCACTGCTTTGTCTTGCTATCATGCTTGGTCTCTCATCCCTTGGAACATGTACGAATGCCCTGCAACCAAAGACCTTCAAGTGCTTGTATGATACCTCCTTCCCTGACCAAACTTTCTGAGGAATATCACCTGCAAGAGGAACTGAGGGAGATAGGTTAACCACATACATAACATTCATCAATGCTTCAGCCCAAAAGGAATTAGGTAAATGAGCATGAGAGAGCATAGTTGTAACCCTCTCCGTGAGTGTCCTGTTCATTCTCTCTACAAGACCATTGAGCTGAGGTGTGTGATAACCCACAAGTATAGGGGATCGCAATAGTTTTCGAGGGTAGAGTATTCAACCCAAATTTATTGATTCGACACAAGGGGAGCCAAAGAATATTCTCAAGTATTAGCAGTTGAGTTGTCAATTCAACCACACCTGAAAGACTTAATATTTGCAGCAAAGTATTTAGTAACAAAGTAGTATGGAAGTAACGGTAATAGTGGCATATGTAACAGTAGCAGTTTTATAGCAATCGTAACAGTGGCAACGGAGAAGTAACTAAGCAAGGATAAATATGAAACGAGCTCGTAGGCAATGGATCAATGATGGATAATATGTTAGATGGCATTGATCATGCAACATTTATAACATAGGGTCACACGGAACTAGCTCCAGTTCATCAATATAATGTAGGCATGTATTCCGAATATAGTCATACATGCTTAAGGAAAAGAACTTGCATGACATATTTTGTCCTACCCTCCTGTGGCAGCGGGGTCCTATTGGAAACTAAGGAATATTAAGGCCTCCTTTTAATAGAGTACTGGACCAAAGCATTAGGACTTAGTGAATATATGAACTCCTCAAACTACGGTCATCACCGGGAGTGGTCCCTATTATTGTCACTTCGGGGTTGCCGGATCATAACATATAGTGGGTGACTATAACTTGCAAGATAGGATCAAGAACACTCATATATTCATGAAAACATAATAGGTTCAGATCTAAAATCATGGCACTCGGGCCCAGTGACAAGCATTAAGCATGGCAAAGTCATAGCAACATCAATGTTAGAACATAATGGATACTAGGGATCAAACCCTAACAAAACTAACTCGATTACATGGTAAATCTCATCCAACCCATCACCATCCAGCAAGCCTACGATGGGATTACTCACGCACAGCGGCGAGCATCATGAAATTGGTGATGGAGGATGGTTGATGATGACGATGGCGACGGATTCCCCTCTTCGGAGCCCCGAACGGGCTCCAGATCATCCCTCCCGAGGAAGAACAGGGCTTGGCGGCGGCTCCGTATCTAAAACGCGATGAATCCTTCTCTTTGATTTTTTTCTCCCCGAATGTGAATATATAGAGTTGGAGTTTAAAATTGGGCAACATGCTCATGATCAAGTTATTTAAAATTCATAATATCGTTTCTAAGAGAGATGATCTTAGCGGGAGGAAAATATTTAGAGATAAAAGCATCTTTGCACTTATTCCAAGAATCAATACTATTTTTAGGGCTTCAATTTAACAATATCATTATCCGTATCTTTGTTCTTTTGCATATCACACAAATCAACAAAATTGTTTAGATGAGTAGCGGCATCTTCACTAGGAAGGCCGAAGAATTGATCTTTCAGAACGAGATTTAACAAAGCAGCATTGATTTCACAAGTTTCAACATCATTAAGAGGAGCAATCGGAGTGCTAAGGAAATCATATTATTGGTATTGGAAAAGTCACGCAATTTAGTATTATCTTGCGCCATCGTGACAAGCAATCCAGCACACAAGCACACAAGAGACAAGCGAAAAAGAGGCAAACAGAAAAGAGAGGGCGAATAAAACGGCAAGGGTGAAGTGGGAGAGAGGAAAACGAGAGGCAAATGGAAAATAATGTAATGCGAGGGAGATGAGTTTGTGATGGGTACTTGGTATGTCTTGACTTGAGCGAAGACCTCCCCGGCAACGGCGCCAGAAATCCTTCTTGCTACCTCTTGAGCATGCGTTGGTTTTTCCCTTGAAGAGGAAAGGGTGATGCAGCAAACTAGCGTAAGTATTTCCCTCAGTTTTGAGAACCAAGGTATCAATCCAGTAGGAGGCTCCTCAAAAGTCCCACACACCTACACAAACAACCAAGAACCTCGCAACCAACGCGATAAAGGGGTTATCAATCCTTTCACAGAAACTTGCGAAAGTGAGATCTGATAGAGATAATATGATAAGGTAAATATTTTTGGTATTTTTATGATATAGATTGGAAAGTAAAAGATGCAAATAAAAGTAGATGGAAAACTTATATGATAAAAGATAGACCCGGGGGCCATAGGTTTCACTAGTGGCTTCTCTCAAGATAGCATAATTATTACGATGGATGAACAAATTACTGTCGAGCAATTGATAGAGAAGTGCATAGTTATGAGAATATCTAGGCATGATCATGTATCTAGGCATCACGTCCATAACAAATAGACCGACTCCTGCCTGCATCTACTACTATTACTCCACACATCGACCGACTCCTGCCTGCATCTAGAGTATTAAGTTCATAAGAACAGAGTAACTCATTAAGCAAGATGACATGCGGTAGAGGGATAAACTCATGCAATATGATATAAACCCCATCTTTTTATCCTCGAAGGCAACAATACAATACATGCCTTGCTACCGCTACTATCAGTGGGAAAGGACAATGCAAGATTGAACCCAAAGCTAAGAACTTCTCCCATGGCATGAAAGATCAATCTAGTAGGCCAAACCAAACTGATAATTCGAAGAGACTTGCAAAGATAACCAATCATACATAAAAGAATTCATAGGAGATTCAAATATTTCTCATAGATAAACTTGATCATAAACCCACAATTCATCGGATCTCGACAAACACACCACAAAAAGAGTTACATCGTATAGATCTCCAAGAAGAGGAAGGGAAACTTTGTATTGAGAATCAAAGAGAGAGAAGAAGCCATCTAGATAATAACTATGGACCCGAAGGTCTGTGGTAAACTACTCACAACTCATCAGAGAGGCCTTGGTGGTGATGGAGGGGACCTCCATGGTTGATTCCCCCTCCGGCGGAGCACCGGCGAAGGCTCCAAGATGGGATCTCGCGGATACAGAAGGTTGCGGCGGTGGAAATAGTTTTTCGTGGTGCTCCTGGATGTTTTCGAGGTACGAAGATATATATAGGCAAAGGAAGTCGGTCAAGGGAGCCACGAGGGGCCCACGAGGCAGGGGGCGCACCCACCCTTTCTGGGCGCTCCGGCCACCCTCGTGGCCGCCTCGGCTGCTTCTTGACATCCACTCCAAGTCTCCTGGATTGCTTTTGTTCCAAAAAGATCGCTCTCGAAGGTTTCATTCCATTTGGACTCTGTTTGATATTCCTTTCCTTCGATATACTGAAATAGGCAAAAAAACAACAATTTGGGCTAGGCCTCCGGTTAGTAGGTTAGTCCCAAAAATGATATAAAAGTGTAAAGTAAAGCCCATAAACATCCAAAACAGGTAATATAATATCATGGAACAATCAAAAATTATAGATACGTTGGGGATGTATAAGTGAACCATAGCGTTATAATCTAGAAAAGCAGGTGGCAACTCAATATCTTTTTCATTTATGGATACACCAAGATAATTATCTAAACAAGTTGCATAAATTCCACCAAATAAATCTCCATATTTAGCATTAAGATGAAGCCTCCATGCAACAATGGCCCCTAAGTCATATCATTTATCACCTAATACCGCACTCTTAAGGACACTAAGATCTAGGACGCACATGTGGCTAAGTTCATCCTTACCGTTAATGCATCTACCTATAAAGAGAGCAAAGTAATGCATGGCAGGAAAATGAATGCTCCCTATGGTAGCTTGTGTAATATTTCTAGTTTCTCCCACAATGATGCTACAAAGGAACTCATTATATTCAGACTTGTGAGGTTCACTAAAGATGCCCCACTGTGGGATTTTGCAAGATGTGTTAAAATCTTCAAGGTCCATGGTAGAAGATTTATCATAGAGGTCAAATAAACATTGTGAGTGTTGCGCTTAGATGTAAAGTTAAACCTCCGCACTAAGGAATCGGTGAGGTGATAGTATTGGCGGCACTTATCTAATACAAAGTCCTCAAGATCAGCATTACACACATACTCATCAAATTCATCCTTGAAGCCAGCTTGGATCATAAATTCATCCAAAGTCCATTCGCAAGGCCGCACTAGAGCTTCTCTTCGTGGTTCAAGGTCCGGCTCACGTGTCACAAGCCTCGGTGCTTGCTTCCTTGAAGAACCACCTTGGTACATTTTCGTAAAAAATTTGCTTCCTCTGAAAAATTTCTGAAATTTTAGTGAATCAAAATAAAAGGGAATCAAACTCAACAAGACTGATAACAACTACTCCCACAAGTGCCTAGAGGCTATATGATGCATTAAAACTACTTTGGACCATATATATTTGACATGCAAGCTCAAAAATTTGCAATGAATAAAGCACTAGACAAAAACTAATTGGACCATTGGAGGAGTCACATACCGAAGAACAATCCCCGAGAGCAGTTTTGTGAATGGTGCTTTGAGCAAAGAGATCGAAAACGGCAGCAAAACAAGCAAGAACATGGGTTTGAGCTACGGGATGCTTTTTTGCTGGAGGAAGACAAAGTGTGTGGGTGCTGGAATAAGTGGAGGGGGGCCACGTTGGACCCACGAAGCAGGGGGCGCGCCCAGGGGGGTAGGGCGTGCCCACCACCCTCGTGACCAAATGGTGGGTCCCTCTGGTGTGTTCTAAGTTCCAGAAATTCTCAAATATTCTACAAAAAATCATACTCAATTTTCAGGCATTTGAAGAACTTCTATTTTCGGGGTATTTTTTACACTAGTAGAAAAAGCCCCATTCGTTCCGGTTCATGAGGGCCTTTAGTCCCAGTTCTATAATCGGGACTAAAGGGTCGTTACTAAAGGCCCTCCCTTTAGTCCATGTTCTTATACGAACCGGGACAAAAGCCCCTCCACGTGGCCGCTGTCTAGAGCTCCACCTTTAGTCCCGGTTGGTAACACCAACCGGGACTAAAGGCAATTTTACGAAATTTTATTTTATGAATTGTTGTTGAATTTTTTTCGATTTTCAAATTTCTGCATTATTTTACAATTTATTCTCTAATCACCACTCATCATTGCTCAATTTAACCTCTAATCTCTAATCACCCCTCTTCATTCGAAATCATCTAACTTCCCGGCCGGTCAACCATCCTCTAACTACTCCAGCCGGAGAACGCTTAACTTCCGGGTTCTATTCCCCCTCGTTTAGAAGTCTACACTTGTTGTTAATAGTAAGATGTCAATCCTATTAACCCTCAGGAGTTTAGCTTGAGCATGAAGTCACTCGTTTCACTGTTTGAGTTTGAATCTATTATTCTAAAAAACAATAAATATTTAGTAACGCTAATATTTTTTGAATAAGTAGTTTCACCATAGTTTGACCACAGTTTGACCAGATTTGACCAAAATTCAAAATACTGAAATAATTATTTAGTAACACTAATATTCTTGAATAATTATTTAGTACCACTAATACTTCTTGAATAAGTAGTTTAACCATACTTTGATAAGATTTAACCAAAAATAAAAAAACTGAAATTTGAGCACAACTTTTTTTCCTTTTAGAATTTGAGGATTCTAGAAATTTGACCATAATTTTTTTCTGACGTCGTATGCAAAAGATATGGCCGTTTTACTTTTTCATAACACTTTTTTGCAAAACATGTCCAATTTAAGTTTTTTAATTTTCCTAACTAATAGATGTAGTGACATAACTACATCTCAAAGGATTTTGATTTTACAAAACTGAAAAGGCGATCTATGAGGGGGGGGGGGTAGAGTTTGAAAATGGGACCTTTACTCCCGGTTTGAGATACGAACCGGAACTAAAGGGCATTGCACCCTTTAGTCCCGGTTCGTGTCTCAAACTGGAACTAAAGGTCTAATCTTTAGTCCCGGTTTGAGATACGAACCAGGACTAAAGGGCACCACACCCTTTAATCCTAGTTCGTGTCTTAAACCGAGACTAAAGGGCTCATTTGAACCGGGACTAATGCCTTTAGCCGCACGAACCGTGACCAATGCTCACATTAGTCCCGGTTCGTGACTGAACCGGGACTAACGGGCTTATAAGGCCCGAACGTATGCCCTCTTTTCTACTAGTGTTATTGCACGGATAATTCAAAAGCAGACAGAAAATACTATTTTTGACTTATTTAACTAAATAACAGAAAGTAAAAGGTGGGTGTCGGTGTCAAAACCGGCGGATCTCGGGTAGGGGGTCCCGAACTGTGCCCCTAAGGTTGATGGTAATAGGAGACGGGGGACACGATTTTTACCCAGGTTCGGGCCCTCTTTATGGAGGTAATACCCTACTTCCTGCTTGATTGATCTTGATGAATATGAGTATTACAAGAGTTGGTCTACCACAAGATCGTAATGGCTAAACCCTAGAAGTCTAGCTTATGATTATGATTGTTGTATATGCCTCTACGGAGTAAACCCTCCGGTTTATATAGACACCGGAGGGGCTAGGGTTACATAAAGTCGGTTACAGACAAAGGAGTCTACATCCGAATCACCAAGCTTTCCATCCACGCAAAGGAGAGTCCCATTCGGATACAGGAAGAAGTCTTCGGTCTTGTATCTTCACAACCCAACAATCCGGCCCATGTCACATAGTTCGGACGACCGAGGACCCCTCAATCCAGGACTCCCTCAGTAGCCCCTCAACCAAGCTTCAATGACGAGGTGTCCGACGCATAGATTGTCTTCGACATTAGAAGGCGGGTTCCTCCTCCGATTTCTTCAAAGTACCTGATTAAAAGAGAGGTATCCGGCTTTCCATTTAATGTCGCGCTCATCGGTTTCCACCCCTTCGTATCTTCAGCTTCCATGTGTCGAGCGAATATGAGAGGTCGGGACATTTTTGCACATATCACCCTGTCCATATAAGAAAGGCGTCTATTTAAAGAGATTGGGATTTTCAGATCCATTCCACACTAAGCGAGGGATCCTCAGAGCTTGCTAGGAGAAATCATTCCAACATGGGCAGTGCTCCCAACTCTCCCTCCCATCCCCACGGCCCCGAAAAAGGCAGTTGGGAGAGATGCTCCATACCCAACAGTCAGCAAGTGAAGCTGTAGACACAAGGTTTTCTTTCCACCGCACATCTAGCCCCCCTTCGATTAGAATTGATTTCTTTCAAGGACGGGGCTCAGGCGGAGAACTTCCCCAATCCATCCAGGGGAACGGGTGTGCTTTGTCCCCTACTTATTGAGAGACGTGGGATTCCCAATCCATCCATTCCTCCGAGGCCTTTTGGAGTACTACGGCCTCGAACTGCACAGTTTTACTCCTGCCTCCATCCTGCATATTGTGGGTTATGTCACCCTCTGCAAGCTATTCCTGGGTTGTGAGGCCCACTTTGAATTATGGAGGAAACTATTCTGCCTCGTCCCTCGTAATCAAGAGGGTTCAATATTTGATGTAGGCGGAGCCGAAGTTTGGTGTGTTGCCGGGACCGGATACCTGTCCGGCACGCCGAAGAAGGCATCTGAAGAGTGGCCTTCCGAATGGTTTTATATCGAGGACATCGCTCTTCCCGACCCAGTCAGAATGGGTCTTCCCGAATTTTCAAGAGCTCCAAGGAAGAAGCGCCACAGCTGGCGCCCTCGGAGCCTCAAGGAGGAAGATAGTGCGTAAGTCCGTCAGTTGATGAGCAAGATAAAGATGCTCGCTAAGTCTGGATTATCAATAGTCGAGGTAATGTCGACTTCCACAGTGCGAGGGGTTCAGTCGCTCCAATTCAGAAGGAATCCCATGTGGCACTATAATGGGGAAGATGATGCCACCCACTGCGGTCGGAAGGGTCCGGATTCCCAAGCCGCTTTCGCCAAGATACTGGCCGAACTGTACAAAGGGGAGAAAGAGGAATTTACTCGTATTAAGAGCCGAGACGGATTTTCCATGTACAATCCTCCTAGCTGGGTGAGTTCGAATCCCACTACTCTTCTCATTCTGCTCCCTGAGTTGCTTCTTTATGGACATTAATCCGTCCATTTATAACAGGAATGGTGAAAAATCACAAAGGAGATCAAGAGCCCCACTCCATAGCCAGAGGACCACAACCGTGACCTTGACCCGCACTACAAAAAAATACACTTCCGTGATGATACGTGTTTGTCACAGTAGGTCGCGGTTTTCGTCATGCATGTACATCCATGACGATTTTATGACAGAATCAAGATAGTCATACCTGTGCTGTCGTAGAAGTGTTCCATGACATAAACAAAATTATCATCACGGAAGTGTCCACTTCCATGACGATAAATCGCGCGTCACAGAAGTGCTTTAGTCAAGGGTGACCGACACATGGCATCCACCGTAATGGAACGCCGTTAAGCTATCGGGTCGGGTTTTGAATCTGATAACCCGTTAACAGCCCCGACCAATGGGGATTTTCCACGTGTAAAATCATCATTGGCTGGAGGAAACACGTGTCGGCTCATCGTTGGGACAGATGTCATCCACTCATTGGACGGAAGGCGCCTATGATACGTCGACATGCACTACAAGAAATATGTCAACTTGTGACCTTGACTATTGGTCACTGAAAGGTCATTGTTTTCCATTTGCGACCTTTTTGTGACCAAAAACAGATGGTCAAAAGCTGGCCGTCTTAAACTGACATTCACGACCTTCTCTATGAGAAGGTCGTAGACATTTACGACCAAAATATGCCTATTGTTTCGTTTTGGTCACTAGCGGCCTCCCCAGGCCACGTAGTCATCCGACGTGGCAATCTGATGTGGCACAAGAATCAGCCCGGTCCAATTCGGTGTTTATATGGGCCCATCCCATTAATTCAACCCATTTATATTTTTTGTCAATTTTCATGAGCTGCATGGGCTAAGCCCATCAATTCAGCCTATTTATATTTTATATATCAGTTTTTGTCAGCCACATGGGCATAGCCCAACATTTTAGCCTTTTTATTTTTGGGCCATGGCCTTTGTTTTCTTGTTTTTTCAGATTCTGGTAAGTGGGTCCGAAATGTCAGGTTCTGTTTTGTGGGTCCCTCATGTCAAGGTCATGTTCTTCAGATTTCAATATGCCAGTGAATAAATAACAAATATTTAAATTCAAACAGACAGAAAACACATGTAATACTTCAAATAACAACAGCCAGAATCAGTATGGAGCTCTTGCTCTACCAATAACACGTAATACAATTGGAATCACCATATTACAAGCTCTACAAGGGTGATAGCTGGCTACAGTAATTGGACCTATGAACCAAATTGTCCTTCACCAGATCGTTCAAGGGAGCACAACAGCAGTAGCAGACCTTGCATATTCCTTCACACAACCA
This sequence comes from Triticum dicoccoides, assembly GCF_002162155.2. Classification (NCBI taxonomy): domain Eukaryota; kingdom Viridiplantae; phylum Streptophyta; class Magnoliopsida; order Poales; family Poaceae; genus Triticum; species Triticum dicoccoides. The sequence continues at coordinate 730,179,441 of NC_041386.1, forward strand.
GATCGGAGCAACCTACAAAGAAACGCATGAATTAGATGGGGAGATGGAGAAGAAGAGAAGAGAAGTGGAGGAGCAAGTGACAAACCTGAGATGGCGCTCCTCCTCCTAGAGTATATGCTTTAACAAAAATATAGAAACTACATAAGCATGTTGTGATACTCCCATCTTCAGTATATGCATGTTGTGATACTCCCATCTGTACATTCATGTTTCAGCAAAGGAATCATAAGATGCACACTTTCAGTAGTGTAGAATTTACATAGTATTCAGCGGCATGCAAATTCAACTTTAGTGCTTCAAACAATTTAGTTCTCTAGATAACATGTTCTACCAATTATTTAATCTTACCAAATGGATGGTCATCCATCTTTACTCATACATGGGATCATATTTGTATCTGATTGTATAATGAGTCTTTGCATAGGGATAAGATAGGGAAGCTAGTGTAAGAATTAGACTCTAGCAGTATTGAAACAGTTCCAGGAAATAAAAAACTGCTGCCGGTTTTCAGAATAGATGCTCACATGAATCATTGGTTAATCTTGAATGAACCTTCAGCTCAGAGAAGTCCAAAGACATTGTGCACCACCATGGCACCATCGACATCAACAACTTGTAGCTATGATTTCGGAATAGATGCTCCAGGTCCTTATAGCATAGATCATGTCAATAAATTTCACAAGGGAGCGTAATTTTAAATTTTGACAAACAGTTTAACAAGTTTATTAAAATGTTGCATCACATGGATAAATAGCATACAGATAATGTTGCATCACATGGATAAATAGCATACAGATAAATAGCATATATATGGTATAGCATACAAAGAAGATTCTAATTTCTCACACTTCCATTATCTTCTCAGATAATATGTTCCTCGATTTCTAAATCAGCAGGTAGTCTTTAATCATAATAATATGATTGCAAAGGATGGAACAGTGATTCATAGAAAAAGAACAGAAAACATCGAAAAATTGCAACAAAACACCTGAAGAACGATAGCTAGCTCAATGAAGGGACCATAGGAATGATTCAATTAGGACTTGTCCAAGAAGCAAGTCGGACATGTGCCCCTGTACAACATATGGTCGCACCTCTATTTTGTTTTTTCACTACTCAGCCTGATCAATGAAAGAAAAACCCTTTTTGCAGTGTATTAAATGTGGTGCCAAGTTTCATGTTACAGACAATATGATTCACCCAAACTGAACGGAATTAACTTTCAGATTACAGAGGTGCATTGGTTTCAGTTAATAAAAGGACCCATTATATGCCACAATAACACTAGGACTATGCGCTGCACAGGAACTAAATTAATTAAGTAACCAAAATTTCTTGGCCCAGGAATAGAAAAGCATGCAAGCGATTGGGCAAAATAAAACGGAAGCATAGCAAATTCAAAATAAAAAATGCAGCAAAATAACTGAGAAATGGACTAGCATTGGGCTTAAAATGCATCAGATACTCGATTTTGCATCATCCATTGTGATGTCCTGAAGGGGAATCCGAGTAAGCTCATCATTTGCTAAGCTGCAATGTAGCCACAGAAGATGATCAAAACATAGCAGTCAATGCCATCCCATAACAGACGGCTCTACCATAGGCAATGTTAATGCGCAAATAGTTATTGTAGGCATTCATATGATGACAGGTATACCTGGTTAGGCTGTGCAACATCTGAGAAGATAACATCAACCATGCCGACCAACATGCAGTACTTTGCAGGGTGCCAACCCAGTCTGCAAGTCACAAGATTGATGTAAGATATCAACTTCCTTTAATGGAAACCATTGACCTATAGTAAGTAGCCATGAGATCTCACCGGTCCAACAATGTCAGACACATGAGACACTGTTGTTCCTGAGGCAACACCAAGATATAGCACACGAGCACCAGGAGCCTGAATTAACAAGTGCAGAGTCAGGACATAAATAATGATATAAGTTTAATCTACAAAACAACCTGGAGCACGAAGGTTTTGACACAAAGAATACATGCTAAAGCACAATGAACTTACAATCCAGATGTTGTTGACGCCACCAAGAACAGCGGCAACCAGCTTTGATATGAAGGTGTTCCACACCGTGTACTCAACCTTGGTGCCATCCTCGTTCTGCAATACCAGAGCAGAAAATGGCATGCTTTCATTGATATATGCACAATGAGCACAACAGAGTAGGAAATCTGACATCACATGAAAACAATCATCTAACAAGATCCTGTGAACAAACACCCGCCAGGATCTGGGTAATAAAATAGAAAAGCATGCAAGCATTTTACCACAACAGATAATTCTCCAACAACAAAAGTAACAGCATACCACAGGGCTGCCAAATCGAGCAATAATGTCAAGTAAATTTCCTCAAATGCTTGCTAGTAAGGATTGCAATAGTCAAGCTGCTGCAGTGATGCAATAGTGCCAAATCAATGGTGCACAGATGCATCAAATCAAGCAATAGTGCCAAATCACTTGACCTACTCATGCCAAAGCGCACCCAAATGTCTCTATTAGTCCAGCAACATCTATATCAAACTCCACATGCATGCTACTAAGGGAATCCACCGACAAACAGACGAAGATTTGGTCGCGAGCCAATCCCATGATGGACAGTGCGAAGATGGTACGTCGAAGGTGCTGGAGCCGAACTAGAGGAGGCCGGGCTGGCCGTCGTGGCAGGGCATAGTGCTGTGGTAGATGACATCACCGCAGGCCATCACGGTGCGGCGCAGGCCCACCGCCTCCACCAGCTGCCGCCCCACCTTGGCCCCGAGCTCTACCAAGGCCACCACCAGTCGGACCGACGCCGCCACAGCGGGGGGCGCCCAGCGGCGCCGGCGGAGGTAGAGACGCCTGGAGCCGCTTGACGAGCACCTGGCCGGCGGAGGCGGAGATGCCAGCCACTAAATGTGGTGCCTCGCTGATCTGTGCGTGGTGGGAGAGGAGGAGGAGGGACACGGCGGCGGGGCTGAGGTTGGGGGAGATGAGGAGGTCGTCAGCGGCGGGGATGGGGGGAGGCTGGCGGTGCGGTAGGGGTTGGGATGGCAGAGAGAAGGAGGTATGGGTCGGGGAGATGGAGATTGTGA
>NC_041386.1:730182882-730203485 GCF_002162155.2 Triticum dicoccoides
GGAGAGAAGGGGGAGGGGAGGGGTCGCCGGAGGCCGGGGTTGGGGGAGGGGGCGGAGGACGGCGGCGGCGGTGGCTGGGTGGTTGTGGATCGAGAGATTGAGACAGAGGAGGAGCGAGAGGGGGGTGGCGGTTGTGGGACGAGAGGGGGAGAGTGGATCGGAGAAGTTAGGGTTTGAGTGAGAGGGTGAGGGGGTGAGGGCTGCCGTTGGATCTAGAAGCATCCGACGGTGGTTGATGCATGATCCGCGTGATATACCTATGGACCAATCAGAGCTCACCAAACAACTTGAAGATTTTTTGACCATATAAATTGGTCATGATTGATTACATACAAAATTTTCATTTCATTTTTCAATGCGAAAATGATTTTTATTTAAAGATCTATCAAATATTTGTTCAAATGATGTCATATTTTGCACAGGTTTACATCTTAGATTGGCAAACAACATTGACAAAGGGAGTTTTTATTTCTTTTGCATGAAAAAACAATTTTCCATTTTTTGAGTGCCCAAAATAAGTTTTTTTGTGAAGGACTTACCATATATTTGGTGCAAAATTGTAGCAAATCAATTTTCTAAAATACTAGGCCAATATAATGCACAATTGACCAAATGGTGTGGTGTCAAGCGGTTAAAATTTGTACTGCAGCTGCCTCATAGTTTGCTATTTATTTTTTCCAAAAATCATTTCTAGGTAAATATGTATCTATTTAATCATACAAACACACACAAAAAATCCAAGATTCAACCACTATCTAGGAACGGTCATGCCCGTCGTTTTGACCCCATTTTGAAACGGGCATAAAAAATTCAAAAAAAAATCAAAAAATTGGAAAACCTTCGCATTGTGTCATTATATGTGACCAAGTTACCAGAAAAAATAATAAACTTGTAATACGGCAATTCTTTTTGAAAAGTGTTCTCAGAAACGAGCTGTCATGTGTGGAGATCAATGGCTTTCAAGCCAAATGATCAATTTTATAGCCACATTCATGGCATAGTTTGTTCAAATGATCTCATATTGTGCACAAGGGTGCATATTGAAATGTCAAACAATATTTCTTAAGGAAATTTTCATTTTCTTTGGACGAAAAAAATCATTTTCCATTTTTCGAGTGCCCCAAATGAGGTTATTTTGTGAAGGACCTACCAAATAATTGTTGCAAATTTGGACCAAATCATTTTTATAAAATACTAGGCCATATTTAATTCACAATTAACCAAATGGTTGGGTGTAAAAAGTTTTGATCCACCTCTGGTGAAAAAGACAAATTTCCGCCGATTCAGTTGGAAGCGGGTTAAATTTGAACTGTAGTTGCCTTGTAGTTTGCTCTTTACTTTTTCAAAAAATCATTTCTAGGTACATCAGTATCTATTTAATTAGAGAAACACCAAAAAAAAATCCAAGATTCAACCACTAGCTAGGAACGGTTATTGCCACCGTTTTGACCGCATTTTGAAACAGGCATAAAAAATTAAAACAAAATCAAAAAATTAGGAAACCTTCGCATTGTGTTATTATATGTGGCCAAGTTCCCAGGAAAAATAACAAACTTGTAATACGGCAATTATTTTAAAAAAGTGTTCTCAAAAACGAGCTATCACGTGTGTAGATCAATGACTTTCAAGCCAAATGATCAATCTTATGGCCACATTCATGGCATAGTTTGTTCAAACGATCTCATATTGTGCACAAGGGTGCATATTGGAATGGCAAACAATGTTTCCTAAGGAAGTTTTCATTTTCTTTGGACAAAAAAACCATTTTCCATTTTTCGAGTGCCCAAAAGGAGGTTTTTTATGAAGGACCTACCATATATTTGTTGCAAAATTGGAACAAATAAATTTTCTAAAATACTAGGCCATATTTATTTCACAATTGACAAAATGGTTGGGTGTACAAAGTTTTGATCCACCTCTGGCGAAAAAGACAAATTTCCGCCGATTCAGCTGGAAGCGGGTCAAATTTGAACTGCAGCTGCCTTGTAGTTTGCTATTTATTTTTTCCAAAAATCATTTATCGGTACATAAGTATATATATTTAATCAGAGAAACACCAAAAAATTTCCAAGATTCAACCACTAGCTAGGACCGGTCATTCCTACCGTTTTGACAGCATTTTGAAACGGGCATTAAAAATTCAAAAAAAATCACAAAATTGGGAAGCCTTCGCATTGTGTCATTATATGTGGCCAAGTTCCCAGGAAAAATAACAAACTTGTAGTACGACAATTATTTAAAAAAAGTGTTCTCAGAAACGAGCTATCACGTGTGGAGATCAATGGCTTTCAAGCCAAATGATCAATCTTATGGCCACATTCATGGTATAGTTTGTTCAAATGATCTCATATTGTGCACAAGGGTGCATGTTGGAATGGCAAACAATGTTTCCTAAGGAAGTTTTCATTTTCTTTGGACAAAAAAACCATTTTCCATTTTTCGAGTGCTCAAAAGGAGGTTTTTTTGTGAAGGACCTCCCAAATAATTGTTGTAAAATTGGACCAAATCAATTTTCTAAAATAATAGGGCATATTTAATGCACAGTTGACAAAATGGTTGGGTGTAAAAAATTTTGATCCACCTCTCATGAAAAAGAAAAATTTCCGTCGATTCAGCTGGAAGCGGGTCAAATTTGAACTGCAGCTGCCTCATAGTTTGCTATTTATTTTTCCAAAACTCATTTCTAGTTACATAAGTACCTATTTAATCATAAATACATGGTTTGGTGGCGATACATCGAGGTTTGGGTGGTGGCCGTGGGCCCCAACTCTAGAGCACGTAAACTCGCATGCCCGCCGCGTGGACACCGCGTGACCGTGGTGTTGCCATGTGTTCTGGGCGGCCTAGGCATGTCTAGTGGGTTGGGCACTCCCCAGGTAGGTTCTAGGAAGAAAATTACAACATAAGATTCCCACGAGGAGCCCGATCGATGCTCAAACATGAATTAGCAGCCAATTGTTTGATTAGCGGTACGGAAAATGTACATGGCTAATGGGCGTGAGTTTTGGACATGCCAAAGTGGTACTTCCTTCACAAAGTGCTGCTCTGAACAAAATAGGAAAATGAATATTGTTGAGTTATTTTTTAATTAGGCAAGGAAGGTTTTTGACACATTTGATGAAGATATGACTCAAACAAAAATATAGGTTGCTTCACAACCTAGGGCAAAAATTGACACATGGACATGACACATAGGCAAAACTGATGAGATGGCGCCTAGTCATCACAACCCACCACAATCTACAAGGCTGTGACCATCTATATTGGTCGTTAACAACTAGAAATAAGGCAGCGGACCAGCCCTGTTTGATTTGTGACCATTTCGTGTAAGGAAATTACGACCTTTCTGACCAAAATGGTCGCAATGGCTTAGGGTTTGGAGCCCCCCGAACAGCTTTTGACCAATTGGTCTCAAACAGTCATAGATCTATGACCAATTCTTCCAGGGTCACTGACAGAAGGTCACTAGTTGACATATTTCTTGTAGTGACGTGGCACGGCCCAACAGAGGCCCATTCCTGTGAAAAGGCCAGCCCAGTAAAAATTAGCAGGCCAGCCCATATAAGTCCTACTTGTGTCAGGTCCATTTAAGCCCACGGCCCATAAGAGATGTGCTAATTCGGCCCGTCAATGGCCCGTTAAAGATTTGACACCATTGCAGCCCATCGTCAGCTCGAGCCCGTTAACAGCCCACTATATATTTGGGCTCAATATCGGCCCGATGAGACTTCGGCCTGTTAACGACCCATTTAATGGATGGGACAATTTTTAGGATGTACATCTTTCGGCCTTTTAGCGACCCATTTAAATGTTGGGCTAATTTCCGGCCCGGTGTGTCTTTCAACCTACTGACAGCCCATAAATCTGATGGGCCACTTGTTGTCGGACCTGAGTTTCTGCCTTTTAGCGGCCCATTTAAGTGTTGGGCCAATTTCTAGCCGGGTGTCACTTTCAGCCTGTTGACGACCCATAAATCAGTTGGGCCATTTGTAGTCGGACCTGAGTTTTGGCCTTTTAGCAACCCATTTAGGTGTTGGGCCAATTCCCGGCCCTGTGTGCCTTTCGGCCTGTTAACGGACCATAAATGAGTTGGGCCATTTGCAGTCGGACCTTAGTTTTGGCCTTTTAACGGCCCATGCCCTTCATGGTCCAATACCAGCCCGGTTTCCTTTTGGCCTGCTAAAGGCCCACAACATAGTTGGGCCATTTACAATACGACCTGACTTTCGGCCTCTTAGCGGCCCATGGTCTTCATGGTCCAGTACAAGCCCGCTGTCTCTTTCGGCCTGCTAAAGGCCTATAGTATAGTTAGGCCATATGTAGCAAAAACTTAGTAACGGCCTGTTAAATAAATTGGGGCCACTTGTTGCCCGCTTCGATGTCGGCCTGTTAACGACCCGGGAGGTAAGAGGGCCGACCATTAACTTTCGGCCTAGTAACGGCCCATTAACATAATGGGCCCACTAAAGTTCGTACATGTCTTTAGGCCAAATTAGATAATTTGAGCCCATTACGACGAGTAATTATGCACAGGACCAAAACTGATCAAGCAAAGATACGACATACAGGGAATAACGTTGCACATCCAGCATATATTACAGGAAATTACATCCACTAGGCAATCAAAGATTGTTGCCAGTGCAAATAAATGAGCAGAACCTAACCATCTACAACGTCACAATCTGCAACCTCAGCACAGATGACGCCCATAAGCATGTCGGCAAGTTCTTTCTGCTTTGCTACACTGTCTCTCAAAACATTGATCAGTTGTTGTGTCACACGACTCTGCACCTCGGATTCATCCACCATTTCCATCACGACTCTGCACCTCGGATTCATCCACCATTTCCATCATTGCTTAAGCCATTAATTGGTTCACAAACATACATTTATTCCGTTGCATTCGAGACAGAGGATACTGAATAGATCCAAATGAAGATTTTGGCAGGCTTGTATTATTGATAGTGGAGAGTGTCTCGACCACTGCATCATAACATAAATTAGGACGGGAGACAAACAGATTAATCATGAGTTATTGCCAAATTACCTGGCCTAGATTTACTGGAAAGAAACAATGGGGTTGCCTTGCTGTTTTCAGAGTTTGTCTTCTTATCTTCAGCAGCCTGCACAAAATTAACACACTAGCATTGCTATCATTGGCCAAGTCATATAATAGGAAAGCAACATTGACACAACGAATGTTTGGGCAACTAGCCTACACCTAATTAACACAATATGGCACAACTATCATCAGCCAGGTAAGGTAGCACGAAAGCAACATTGACACAATGAATGAATGGGCAACCAGAGAAGCACTACAACTCAGTAATGTGCGTGATATGAGATAGTACATTCATGCAGCTCAGTATGCAAAACTACCAGGCAGTTTTCCTTAGAAAAATCAACATTGGCGCCTTTAACATTTTGCTACAACTAATTTTAGATCAGATAAAGGTTAGATTCATGCCGATTAACAAAATACATGTTGATGTAAAAATATAGTGGTATACAACAGGTACTTACATCAGCATTGGAGCACAGAGAATTCACGCAAGATATTTTCCTCAAATACGATCCCAATGGAGGAAGTCTTCTATCGTTTAACCTTATTTTCTAAAAGAGAGATGGGTAAGAAACATGTAGAAAATATGATCAGAATGCTTTAAAATTTCATGATGCGAGGATACGCATACGCTTCTTAGAATGGAGTTGACATTCTTTTGCTGGACTGGAGCGAACTAGTTCTTTGGCCACTGGAATCTGCTTATTATTAGTGGGAGTTGGGTTTCTCTGTGCTGGAGCAGTATCTATGAAAAATGGAGTTGGTTTATTATCTCCTGGCGTTTGGATCTTTTGCAAAGACCTGGTTTGTTACCCGTCAGATTCTAACATAGCCGTCTTCCCCTTGCATAGCTTCTGACCATTCTTCTTTGTTCTCATCAGGCATGCCTCCTCAAAGCATGAGGGCTCACCTGCATCTATTATGAACACATATTGATGTCGTGGATATTTATAAGAAGGAATATGACCTCTTTCACTTCTTCTTTGCTGCTACACTGGTGGTGAGTCAGGTGGATTTTCATTGGCATCATCATTACCAATTTCTTCATCATCATCACTTGATGGCTGCTCGTCAATTTTACTTGTACTGCCTTGATCAGTTGAGTCTCCACTGTCTTCAGTGTCATCATCTCCTCCATGGTTCTCATGCACAAGAGGAGGATGATTGGATCCATGTCAACCTGAGGGGTGTTGGACATTGGCTTCTCTGGTTTCCCAATATCTTTTATTGTTTCATCTTCAATAAACACCACATCTCGGCTTCTCACAATCTTCCTATTGGCCGGATCCCACAACCTATAACCAAACTCTTCACTTGGTTGGCTGAGGTAGATGCACTGCTTTGTCTTGCTATCATGCTTGGTCTCTCGTCCCTTGGAACATGTACGAATGCCCTGCAACCAAAGACCTTCAAGTGCTTGTATGATGCGTCCTTCCCTGACCAAACTTTCTGAGGAATATCACCTGCAAGAGGAACTCAGGGAGATAGGTTAACCACATACATAACATTCATCAATGCTTCAGCCCAAAAGGAATTAGGTAAATGAGCATGAGAGAGCATAGTTGTAACCCTCTCCGTGAGTGTCCTGTTCATTCTCTCTACAAGACCATTGAGCTGAGGTGTGTGATAACCCACAATTATAGGGGATCACAATAGTTTTCGAGGGTAGAGTATTCAACCCAAATTTATTGATTCGACACAAGGGGAGCCAAAGAATATTCTCAAGTATTAGCAGTTGAGTTGTCAATTCAACCACACCTGAAAGACTTAATATCTGCAGCAAAGTATTTAGTAACAAAGTAGTATGGAAGTAACGGTAATAGTGGCAAATGTAACAGTAGCAGTTTTATAGCAATCGTAACAGTGGCAACGGAGAAGTAACTAAGCAAGGATAAATATGAAACGAGCTCGTAGGCAATGGATCAATGATGGATAATATGTTAGATGGCATTGATCATGCAACATTTATAACATAGGGTCACACGGAACTAGCTCCAGTTCATCAATATAATGTAGGCATGTATTCCGAATATAGTCATACATGCTTAAGGAAAAGAACTTTCATGACATATTTTGTCCTACCCTCCTGTGGCAGCGGGGTCCTATTGGAAACTAAGGAATATTAAGGCCTCCTTTTAATAGAGTATTGGACCAAAGCATTAGGACTTAGTGAATATATGAACTCCTCAAACTACGGTCATCACCAGGAGTGGTCCCTATTATTGTCACTTCGGGGTTGCCGGATCATAACATATAGTGGGTGACTATAACTTGCAAGATAGGATCAAGAACACTCATATATTCATGAAAACATAATAGGTTCAGCTCTAAAATCATGGCACTCGGGCCCAGTGACAAGCATTAAGCATGGCAAAGTCATAGCAACATCAATGTTAGAACATAATGGATACTAGGGATCAAACCCTAACAAAACTAACTCGATTACATGGTAAATCTCATCCAACCCATCACCATCCAGCAAGCCTACGATGGGATTACTCACGCACAGCGGCGAGCATCATGAAATTGGTGATGGCGACGGATTCCCCTCTTCGGAGCCCCGAACGGGCTCCAGATCATCCCTCCCGAGGAAGAACAGGGCTTGGCGGCGGCTCCGTATCTAAAACGCGATGAATCCTTCTCTTTGATTTTTTTCTCCCCGAATGTGAATATATAGAGTTGGAGTTTAAAATTGGGCAACATGCTCATGATCAAGTTATTTAAAATTCATAATATCGTTTCTAAGAGAGATGATCTTAGCGGGAGGAAAATATTTAGAGATAAAAGCATCTTTGCACTTATTCCAAGAATCAATACTATTTTTAGGGCTTCAATTTAACAATATCATTATCCGTATCTTTGTTCTTTTGCATATCACACAAATCAACAAAATTGTTTAGATGAGTAGCGGCATCTTCACTAGGAAGGCCGAAGAATTGATCTTTCAGAACGAGATTTAACAAAGCAGCATTGATTTCACAAGTTTCAACATCATTAAGAGGAGCAATCGGAGTGCTAAGGAAATCATATTATTGGTATTGGAAAAGTCACGCAATTTAGTATTATCTTGCGCCATCGTGACAAGCAATCCAACACACAAGCACACAAGAGACAAGCGAAAAAGAGGCAAACAGAAAAGAGAGGGCGAATAAAACGGCAAGGGTGAAGTGGGGGAGAGGAAAACGAGAGGCAAATGGAAAATAATGTAATGCGAGGGAGATGAGTTTGTGATGGGTACTTGGTATGTCTTGACTTGAGCGAAGACCTCCCCGGCAACGGCGCCAGAAATCCTTCTTGCTACCTGTTGAGCATGCGTTGGTTTTTCCTTTGAAGAGGAAAGGGTGATGAAGCAAACTAGCGTAAGTATTTCCCTCAGTTTTGAGAACCAAGGTATCAATCCAGTAGGAGGCTCCTCAAAAGTCCCACGCACCTACACAAACAAACAAGAACCTCGCAACCAACGCGATAAAGGGGTTGTCAATCCCTTCACGGAAACATGCGAAAGTGAGAACTGATAGAGATAATATGATAAGATAAATATTTTTGGTATTTTTATGATATAGATTGGAAAGTAAAAGATGCAAATAAAAGTAGATGGAAAACTTATATGATAAAAGATAGACCCGGTGGCCACATGTTTCAGTAGTGGCTTCTCTCAAGATAGCACAATTATTACGGTGGGTGAACAAATTACTGTCGAGCAATTGATAGAGAAGTGCATAGTTATGATAATATCTAGGCATGATCATGTATCTAGGCATCACGTCCATAACAAATAGACCGACTCCTGCCTGCATCTACTACTATTACTCCACACATCGACCTAATCCTGCCTACATCTAGAGTATTAAGTTCATAAGAACAGAGTAACTCATTAAGCAAGATGACATGCGGTAGAGGGATAAACTCATGCAATATGATATAAAGCCCATCTTTTTATCCTCGATGGCAACAATACAATACATGCCTTGCTACCCCTACTGTCATTGGGAAAGGACAACGCAAGATTGAACCCAAAGCTAAGAACTTCTCCCATGGCATGAAAGATCAATCTAGTAGGCCAAACCAAACTGATAATTCGAAGAGACTTGCAAAGATAACCAATCATACATAAAAGAATTCAGAGGAGATTCAAATATTTCTCATAGATAAACTTGATCATAAACCCACAATTCACCGGATCTCGACAAACACACCGCAAAAAGAGTTACATCAAATAGATCTCCAAGAAGAGGAAGGAAAACTTTGTATTGAGAATCAAAGAGAGAGAAAAAGCCATCTAGCTAATAACTATGGACCCGAAGGTCTGTGGTAAACTACTCACAACTCATCGGAGAGGCTTTGGTGGTGATGGAGGTGACCTCCATGGTCGATTCCCCCTCCGGCGGAGCGCCGGCGAAGGCTCCAAGATGGGATCTCGTGGATACAGAAGGTTGCAGCGGTGGAAATAGTTTTTCGTGGTGCTCCTGGATGTTTTCGGGGTACAAAGATATATATATAGGCAAAGGAAGTCGGTCAGGGGAGCCACGAGTGGCCCACGAGGAAGGGGGGCGCGCCCACCCTTACTGGGCGCGCCGGCCACCCTCGTGGCCGCCTTGGCTGCTTCTTGACGTCCACTCCAAGTCTCCTGGTTTGCTTTTGTTCCAAAAAGATCGCTCCCGAAGGTTTCATTCCGTTTGGACTCCATTTGATATTCCTTTCCTTCGATATACTGAAATAGGCAAAAAAAAACAACAATTTGGGCTAGGCCTCCGGTTAGTAGGTTAGTCCCAAAAATGATATAAAAGTGTAAAGTAAAGCCCATAAACATCCAAAATAGGTAATATAATATCATGGAACAATCAAACATTATAGATACGTTGGAGATGTATCAGTGAACCATAGCGTTATAATCTAGAAAAGCAGGTGGCAACTCAATATTTTTTTCATTTATGGATACACCAAGTTAATTAGCTAAATGAGTTGCATAAATTCCACCAAATAAATCTCCATCTTTAGCATTAAGATGTAGCCTCCATGCAACAATGTCCCCTAAGTTATACCATTCATCACCTAATACCGGACTCTTAAGGACACTAAGATCTAGGGTGCACATGTGGCTAAGTTCATCCTTACCGTTAATGCATCTACCTATAAAGAGAGCAAAGTAATGTATGGCAGGAAAATGAATGCTCCCTATGGTAGCTTGTGTAATATTTTTGTAGTTTCTCCCACAATGATGCTACAAAGGAACTCATTATATTCAGATTTGTGAGGTTCACTAAAGATGACCCACTGTGGGATTTTGCAAGACGTGTTAAAATCTTCAAGGTCCATGGTAGAAGATTTATCATAGAGGTCAAATAAACATTGTGAGTGTTGCGCTTAGATGTAAAGTTAAAACTCCGCACTAAGGAATTGGTGAGGTGATAGTATTGGCGGCACTTATCTAATACAAAGTCCTCAAGATCAGCATTACACACATACTCATCAAATTCATCCTTGAAGCCAGCTTGGATCATAAATTCATCCAAAGTCCATTCGCAAGGCCGCACTGGAGGTTCTATTCGTGGCTCAAGGTCCGGCTCACGTGTCGCAAGCCTCGGTGCTTGCTTCCTTGAAGAACCACCCTGGTACATTTTCGTAAACTTTTTGCTTCCTCTGAAAAATTTATGAAATTTTAGTGACTCAAAATAAAAGGGAATCAAACTCAACAAGACTGATAGCAACTACTCCCACAAGTGCCTAGAGGCTATATGATGCATTAAATCTACTTTGGACCATATATATTTGACATGCAAGCTCAAAAATTTGCAATGAATAAAGCACTAGAACAAAAACTAATTGGACCATTGGAGGTGTCACATACCGAAGAACAATCCCCGAAAGCAGTTTTGTGAATGGTGCTTTGAGCAAAGAGATCGAAAACGGTAGCAAAACAAGCAAGAACATGGGTTTGAGCTACGGGATGATTTTTTTCTGGAGGAAGACAAAGTGTGTGGGTGCTGGAATAAGTGGAGGGGGGCCACGTTGGACCCACGAAGCAGGGGGCGCGCCCAGGGGGGTAGGGCGTGCCCACCACCCTCGTGACCAAATGGTGGGTCCCTCTGGTTTGTTCTAAGTGCTAGAAATTCTCAAATATTCTACAAAAAATCATACTCAATTTTCAGGGCATTTGAACAACTTCTATTTTCGGGGTATTTTTTACACTAGTAGAAAAAGGCCCATTCGTTCCGGTTCATGAGGGCCTTTAGTCCCGGTTCTAGAACCGGGACTAAAGGGTCGTTACTAAAGGCCCTCCCTATAGTCCATGTTCTTATACGAACCGAGAGAAAAGCCCCTCCATGTGGCCGCTGTCTAGAGCTCCACCTTTAGTCCCGGTTGGCAACACCAACCGGGACTAATGGAAATTTTACGAAATTTTATTTTATGATTTTTTTTGATTTTTTTCTATTTTCAAATTTCTGAATTATTTTACAATTTAATCTCTAATCACCACTCATCACTGCTCAATTTAACCTCTAATCTCTAATCACCCCTCATCATTCCAAATCATCTAACTTCCCGGCCGGTCAACCATCCTCTCACTACTCCAGCCTGAGAACGCTTAACTTCCGGGTTCTATTCCCCCTCGTTTCCAAGTCTACACTTGTTGTTTTCCTGACAATAGTAAAATGTCAATCCTATTAAGCCTCAGGAGTGTAGCTTGAGCATGAAGTCACACGTTTCACTGTTTGAGTTTGAATCTATTATTCTAAAAAACAATAATTATTTAGTAACGCTAATATTTTTTGAATAAGTAGTATCACCATAGTTTGACCATAGTTTGACCAGATTTAACCAAATTACAAAATACTGAAATAATTATTTAGTAACACTAATATTCTTGAATAATTATTTAATACCACTAATGCTTCTTGAATAAGTAGTTTGACCATAGTTTGATAAGATTTAACCAAAAATAAAACAACTGAAATTTCAGCACAACTTTTTTTTCCTTTTAGAATTTGAGGATTCTAAAAATTTGACCATAGTTTTTTTTCGACATCGTATGCAAAAGATATGGCCGTTTTACTTTTTCATAACATTTTTTTGCAAAACATGTCCAATTTAAGTTTTTTAATTTTCCTAACTAATAAATGTAGTGACATAACTACATCTCGAAGGATTTTGATTTTACAAAACTAAAAAGGCGATCTATGAGGGGGGGGGGTAGAGTTTGAAAATGGGACCTTTACTCCCGGTTTGAGATACGAACCGGGACTAAAGGGCACCACACCCTTTAATCCTGGTTCGTGTCTCAAACCGGGACTAAAGGGCTCATTTGAACCAGGACTAATGCCTTTAGCCGCACGAACCGTGACCAATGCTCACATTAGTCTCGGTTCATGACTGAACCGGGACAAATGGGCTTATAAGGCCCGAATGTATGCCCTCTTTTCTACTAGTGTTATTGCACGGATAATTCAGAAATAGATAGAAAATACTATTTTTGACTTATTTAACTAAATAACAGAAAGTAAAAGGTGGGTGTCGGTGTCAAAACCGGCGGATCTCGGGTAGGGGGTCCCGAACTGTGCTCCTAAGGTCGATGGTAACAGGAGACGGGGGACACGATTTTTACCTAGGTTCAGGCCCTCTCTATGGAGGTAATACCCTACTTCCTGCTTGATTGATCTTGATGAATATGAGTATTACAAGAGTTGATCTACCACAAGATCGTAATGGCTAAACCCTAGAAGTCTAGCTTATGATTATGATTGTTGTATATGCCTCTACGGAGTAAACCCTCCGATTTATATAGACACCGGAGGGGCTAGGGTTACATAAAGTCGGTTACAGACAAAGGAATCTACATATCCGAATCACCAAGCTTTCCATCCACGCAAAGGAGAGTCCCATCCGGATACTGGAAGAAGTCTTCGGTCTTGTATCTCCATAGCCCAACAATCCGGCCCACGTCACATAGTCCGGACGGCCGAGGACCCCTCAATCCAGGACTCCCTTAGTAGCCCCTCAACCAAGCTTCAATGATGAGGTGTCCGACGCGCAGCTTGTCTTCAGCATTGCAAGGCGGGTTCCTCCTCCGGTTTCTTCAATGTACCTGATTAAAAGAGAGTTATCCGGCTTTCCATTTAATGTCGCGCTCATCGGTTTCCACCCCTTTGTATCTTCAGCTTCCATGTGTTGAGCGAATATGAGAGGTCGGGAAATTTTTGCACATATCACCCTCTCTATATAAGAAAGGCGTCTATTTAAAGAGATTGTGATTTTCAGATCCATTCCACACTAAGCGAGGGATCCTCAGAGCTCGCTAGGAGAAACCATTCCAACATGGCCAGTGCTCCCAACTCTCCCTCCCATTCCCACGGCCCCGAAAAAGGTAGTTGGGAGAGATGCTCCATACCCAATAGTCAGCAAGTGAAGTTGCAGACACAGGGTTTTCTTTCCACCGCAGATCTAGCCCCCCTTCAATCTGGATTGATTTCTTTCATCGACGGGGCTTAGGCGGAGAACTTCCCCAATCCATCTAGGGGAACGAGTGTGCTTTCTACCCTACTTATTGAGAGACGTGGGATTTCCAATCCATCCATTCCTCCGAGGCCTTTTGGAGTACTACGGCCTCGAACTGCACAATTTTACTCCTGCCTCCATCCTGCATATTGTGGGTGATTTCACCCTCTACAAGCTATTCCTGGGTTGTGAGGCCCACTTTGAATTATGGAGGAAACTATTCTGCCTCGTCCCTCGTAATCAAGAGGGTTCAATATTTGAAGTAGGTGGAGCCGAAGTGTGGTGTGTTGCCGGGACCGGATACCTGTCCAGCACGCCGAAGAAGGCATCCGAAGAGTGGCCTTCCGTATGGTTTTATATCGAGGACATTGCTCTTCCCGACCCAGTCAGAATGGGTCTTCCCGAATTTTCAAGAGCTCCATGGAAAAAGCACCACAGCTGGCGCCCTTGGAGCCTCAAGGTGGAAGATAGTGTGGAAGTCCGTCAGTTGATGAGCAAGATAAAGACGGTCACTAAGTCCGGATTATCAATAGTCGAGGTAATGGCGACTTTCGTAGTGTGAGGGATTCAACCGCTCCAATTCAGAAGGAATCCCATGTGGCACTATAATGGGGAAGATGATGCCACCCACTGCGGTCGGAAGGGTCCGGATTCCCAAGCCGCTTTGGCCAAGATACTGGCCGAACTGTACAAAGGGGAGAAAGAGGAGTTTACTCGTATCAAGAGCCGAGACGGATTTTCCATGTACAATCCTCCTAGCTGGGTGAGTTCGAATCCCACTACTCTTCTCATTCTGCTCCCTGAGTTGCTTTTTGATGGACATTAATCCATCCATTTATAACAGGAATGGTGAAAAATCACAAAGGAGCTCAAGAGCCCCGCTCCATAGCCAGAGCACCACAACTGTGACCTTGATCCCCACTACAAAAAAATACACTTCTGTGATGATACGTGTTTGTCACAGTAGGTCGCGTTTTTTGTCATGCATGTACATCCATGACGATTTTATGACAGAATCAAGATAGTCATACCTGTGCTGTCGTAGAAGTGTTCCATGACATTACCAAAATTATCATCACGGAAGTGTCCACTTCCATGACGATAAATCGCGCGTCACATAAGTGCTTTCGTCAAGGGTGACCGACACGTGGCATCCACCGTAACGGAACGCCGTTAAGCTATCGGGTCGGGTTTTCAATCCGATAACCCGTTAACAGCCCCGACCAATGGGGATTTTCCACGTGTAAAATAATCATTGGCTGGAGGAAACACGTGTCGGCTCATCGTTGGGACAGATGTCATCCACTCATTGGACGGAAGGCGCCTATGATACGTCAACACGTGGCATGGCCCAACAGAGGCCCATTCCCGTGAAAAGGCCGACCCAGTAAAAATTAGCAGGCCAGCCCATATAAGGCCTACTTGTGTCAGGTCCATTTAAGCCCATGGCCCATAAGAGATGTGCCAATTCGGCCCGTCAACGGCCCATTAAAGATTTGACACCATTGCCGCCCATCGTCAGTTCGAGCCCGTTAACAGCCCGCTATATATTTGGGCTCAATATCGGCCCGATGAGATTTCGGCCTGTTAACGACCCATTTAATGGATGGGCCAATTTTCAGGATGTACATCTTTTGGCCTTTCAGCGACCCATTTAAATGTTGGGCTAATTTCCGGCCTGTTGTGTCTTTCATCCTGTTGACGGCCCATATATCTGATGGGCCACTTGTTGTCGGACCCGAGTTCCACCCTTTTAGCAGCCCATTTAAGTGTTGGGCCAATTTATAGCCGGGTGTCACTTTCAGCCTGTTGACGACCCATAAATCAGTTGGGCCATTTGTAGTCGGACCTGAGTTTTGGCCTTTTAGCGACCCATTTAAGTGTTGGGCTAATTCCCGGCCCTGTGTGCCTTCCGGCCTGTTAACGGACCATAAATGAGTTGGGCCATTTGCAGTCGGACCTTAGTTTTGGCCTTTTAATGGCCCATGCCCTTCTTGGTCCAATACCAGCCCGGTTTCCTTTCGGCCTGCTAAAGGCCCACAACACATTTGGGCCATTTACAATACGACCTGACTTTCGGCCTCTTAGCGGCCTATGGTCTTCATGGTCCAGTACAAGCCCGCTGTCTCTTTCAGCCTGCTAAAGGCCTACAGTATAGTTGGGCCATATGTAGCCCAAACTTAGTAACGACCTGTTAACAGCCTGTGAAATAAATTGGGGCTACCTGTTGCCCGCTTCGATGTCGGCCTGTTAACGACCCGGGAGGTAAGAGGGCCGACCATTAGCTTTCGGCCTAGTAACGACCCATTAACTTAATGGGCCAACTAAAGTTCGTACATGTCTTTAGGCCAAATTAGATAATTTGAGCCCATTACGACGAGAAATTATGCACAGGACCAAAACCGATCAAGCAAAGGTACGGCATACAGGGAATAACGTTGCACATCCAACATATATTACAGGAAATTACATCCACTGGGAAATCAAAGATGGTTGCCAGTGCAAATAAATGAGCAGAACCTAACCATCTACAACGTCACAATCTGCAACCTCGGCACAGATGACGCCCATAAGCATGTGGGCAAGTTCTTTCTTCTTTACTACACTGTCTCTGAAAACATTGATCAGTTGTTGTGTCACACGACTCTGCACCTCAGATTCATCCACCATTTCCATCATTGCTTCAGCCATTAATTGGTTCACAAACATACATTTATTCCGTTGCATTCGAGACAGAGGATACTGAACAGATTCAGATGGCGATTTTGGCAGGCTTGTATTATTGATAGTGGAGAGTGTCTCGAGCACTGCATCATAACATAAATTAGGACGGGAGCCAAACAAATTAATCATGAGTTATTGCCATATTACCTGGCCTAGATTTACTGGAAAGAAACAATGGGGTTACCTTGCTGTTTTCAGAGTTTGTCTTCTTATCTTCAGCAGCCTGCACAAAATTAACACACTAGCATTGCTATCATTGGCCAAGTCATATAATAGGAAAGCAACATTGATAGAACGAACGTTTGGGTAACTAGCCTACACCAAATTAACACAATATGGCACATCTATCATCAGTCAGGTAAGGTAGCACGAAACCAACATTGACATAATGAATGAATGGGCAACCAGAGAAGCACTACAATTTAGTAATCTGCATGATATGAGATAGTATATTCATGCAGCTCAGTATGCAAAACTACCAGGCAGTTTTCCTTACAAAAATCAACATTGGCTCCTTTAACATTTTGCTACAACTAATTTTAGATCAGATAAAGGTTAGATTCACGCCGATTAACAAAATACATGTTGATGTAAAAATATAGTGATATACAACAGGTACTTACATCAGCATTGGAGCACAGAGAATTCCCGCAAGATATTTTCCTCGAATACGATCCCAATGGAGGAAGTCTTCTATCGTTTAACCTTATTTTCTAAAAGAGAGATGGGTAAGAAACATGTAGAAAATATGATCAGAATGCTTTAAAATTTCATGATGCGAGGATACGCACACGCTTCTTAGAATGGAGTTGACATTCTTTTGCTGGACTGGAGCGGACTAGTTCTTTGGCCACTGGAATCTGCTTATTATCAACGGGAGTTGGGTCTCTCTGTGCTGGTGCAGTATCTATGAAAAATGGAATTGGTTTATTATCTCCTGGCGTTTGGATCTTTTGCAAAGACCTGGTTTGTAACCCTTTAGATTCTAACATAGCCGTCTTCCCCTTGCATGCCTTATATAGAAGAATGGTGATTCAGTTATAAAACATGCTACAACAGAGATGGAATATGTACTGAAGAATAGAAAGGCATGACATATTGACATGTATTCCCTCCATTAGGAAATAAATGGACGAGTCTAGGTGTATTTCAGTTCTAGATACATCCAGTTTTATCCATTTCTGCGACATTTAATCCGGACGGAGGGAGTATGATGCAAGAGCTAGGGATACGATAGGACAACTCAGTAAAAAACCACTGAAAAACCCACTGCAGAACCAAAGTATTCAAACCCACTGATATGAGATAGTACACTCATGCAGCTCAGGATGCAAAACTACCAGGCAGTTTTCCTTACAAAAATCAACATTGTGGCCTTTAATCATACATTTTGCTACAACTAAATTTAGATCCGATAAAGGTTGGATTCACGCCGATTAACAAAATACACGCTGATGTAAAAATATAGTGATATACAACAGGTACTTACATCTACGTTGGAGCACAGAGAATTCCTGCAAAAATCTTTCCTCATAAACGATACCATTGCAGAAATTCTTCTATCTGTTAAGCTTATTTTCTAAAAGAGAGATGGGTAAGAAACATGTAGAAAATATGATCAGCATGCTATAAAATTTCATGATGCAAGGATACGCACACGCTTCTTAGAATTGAGTTGACATATTTTTGCTGGACTGGAGCGGACTAGTTCTTTGGCCACTGGAATCTGCTTATTATCAGTAGGCGTTGGGTTTCTCTGTGCTGGAGCAGTATTTATAAAAACTGGAGTTGGTTTATTATCTCCTGGCGTTTGGATCTTTTGCAAAGGCCTTGTTTGTAACCCTTCAGATTCTAACATAGTCGTCTTCCCCTTGCATGCCTTGTATAGAAGAATGGTGCTTTAATTATAAAACATGCGATAGCAGAGAGATGGAATAGGTACTGAAGAATAGAAAGGCATGACATATTGACATGTATTCCCTCCATCCGGAAAAAAATGGATGGGTCTAGGCGTATTTCAGTTCTAGATACATCCTTTTTTATCCATTTCGGCAACATGTAATCCAGACGGAGGGAGTATGGTGTAAGAGCTAGGGATACGACAGGACAACACAGCAAAAAAACACTAGTTGAATGCAAAACTATATGCTAGCAGAATACGTACCGAAATAACTAAGGCAACATACACGTGTATGATTGGGAAAATAAGATGGCATTGCAACAGAGCACTAGAACAACACTTCAATGTAAAAAGACATGGTATGTCAGACAGATGAAGTACATACTGATGAATAACAATGCATAAGATATTCAGAAGAATGATGTCTAAATTAAGCAGATGGCATTGTGATAGAGTAGAATGACAGTACTTGAATTTGAAAACATGTTATCATGAATGGAATAGGTACTAAAAAACAGGAAGACATGACATATTTACATGCATGATCAGCATGCTAAGAACATGGCATTGCAACAGAGTAGATACACTCCAGGACATTATATGCATGTTGTACACATATCACAGGCCAAGTTAGAGCAAGGACCTTGTGGGGTGAAGAGGATTCATCATCTTTCTGCAAGTCTTCTGAAGAACTGCCTTTACATGTTCCATCATATCGGGTATCATTGACATCAAGTTTATTGGCCTTTACATTGCTCCGCGAGGTTCTTGTGGATATATCTGTGTGTGCAATTATATCTGACATGCATGGAAGATAACTAGTAGTTAGATTTATGTAAATGAGTGCCTGTAGGAGACGACATAAATAGTAGGATTGGGGTTAACTAGCAGCAACAAGTCTCATAAACTAAAGGGAGAACATAGATGAAAGCTACAGAATATGTATCATTTGTACTCGAGATTAACTAGATGGCACACAAAAGTATTAAAGAACAACATAGGTAATACTAGAAGTGGTATAATACTATAATCACCAGCCTGTGGGATAGCATTGGCTGATGGATGATAACTATGGAACAATGTTACCTAAAGAACAAGTATCTTAGCTGAAATATGGAACAGCGTGAACTCCTGAACAAGACCTGTAAGAGATCAACATGAATATACAGTGAAATGTGATGATCTATTTTCCGTGCTTAGATGAATAACAAAGCCATAAATGTTGCACACAAGTAAGATGAGGGTACAACCTATCTGGCTGCCATCCATAGGAGTGAGCATCATGTGCTGACTTGTCGATGGCCCTGTAGTTGTTGTGGCTTTCCATGTCGGGCACGCGCATTCGATGCAGGGAACTGTTGAGTGGGGACTGTAGCTCCCTTCTAGTGTATGATTCCCTTGTTGGAGCAGCTGCGGTGAGTCGGAAGACGGTGTGTCTGAAGATGCAGATAACACATAATGTTAAGAACGACATATCTCTTTGATCTGAAAAAATACACTAAGAGATCAACAACAAGGTACGAGAGTGGTCACACGTCTGTTGACTGAAGACTAAATTGGGGTCACATGATTTTATTTTATTTTGGTACTGTCCGATCTATGCCGGATGGCTTGATGGCCGTCTTGTGCCTCCCGGCCGACACTATTCGGAATCTTCCCCGAAGAGCCAGCGACCAACGGCAGAGCAGCCTGCCACCGCCGCCTCTGGCCCCGGCCAAAACCCCACTCCCCACCCCACTGCACTGCCGTGGTTGCGCCGCCATCGGGCCAATCCACAAAGACTACCCGTCATCCAGATCCGGCGGCGGCAGTACCTTCAACCCACGCAACTCTAAAAGATAGCAATCTAAGCGCTGCTTCCGCGGCAAACTTGCGGCCCCGCACCCTTACGTTAGACACCAGCCAACCGGCAGCCTAGGAGCTCCGCCGCCTCGAGGGGTGCTGCTTCCCATTGGGAATCAATTGGCCCAGAATAAAAATTCAGACAACTGACACCTAAATAAAGTGATTTGAGATGAGGGTGCGACCTATCTGGCGGCATGGTGATGTAGGCAGGTCCAGCTACCGAGTCGGTGAGGCTGGCGCGGTTGCGGTGGCGACCGGCGGCAGGGAAAGAGCGATGTCGCGACGGTCGACGGCTACGCGGAAGCAGCGCCAGAACTCTGGAACGATCCGAAGTTGGAGCCGCTCCGGCGCCGTGAACAACAGCGGGGTTGAGTCGGCTTCGGTACGGTTCACGCGGCCGTCATCAAGGCAGCACCAGTAGCACAGAGTAAGAGGCACACGGCCCAGTTCATGACGACAATTGGACAGCGTCTCTGGCATTAGAGAAGAGGGCGACTGTGAAATTGGTGCAGTGGGGGGCGCCATGGAGGTGGGGCTGAGGTTTCGCTGCTCGGGAGGAGGGAGCTTCCCGAGGAGAAG
>NC_041386.1:730203855-730243804 GCF_002162155.2 Triticum dicoccoides
TATGGACGCATTTGTCTGAAATGTGAGGGGGAGTTACGGATCTACCCTTGCCTATAGGCTTCTTGGCTTTGGTCTGTGTACTGAGGGTCGGGGATAGTAGAGTAACTTTGCTTCTCCCAAAATAGTGGGCGGGAGCGATTTCGGGCGAGGAGGGCGTGTTTTGAACTATAGTGGGTGCGAGCGATTTCGGGCGAGGAGAGCATTTTTGAAATAGTGGACACGAGCTATTTCGGGCAAGGAGAGCGTGTTTTGCCGACCATGGTTTATGAATTATTCGGCACATGTCATTTCAGCCGAGGAGAAGGCGCACTTGGATGAAGTTACAAACCTACCCTCGATGTACAACGGGCCAATTGATGCGTGTCCCACATAGGACGGTAATTTCGCGTCTCCCATTTATTTGCTCGGGCGAATTCTACCGAGAAGAGAGGATGTTTAACGGTTCGTTCAAATTTTGGGAGAACGAGCATCCACGTCTACCATACCAAGTCGATTCGAATCAAATTTTGAAACATTAGCTTGCCACTTCTTTTTTAGATGGAGAGATGATGCTCGGGAGTAATGTGTTTTTACATGCTCGTTGCTAGCGATTTACTATATGACAAATAGTTGACCCACTCAAAAACGCGAATCAAACCCAAAATGAAATATCTCGATTCAATGAACTAGCTTGTTCAGTAGGTCAAAATAGTGAACTAAATCCAAAATTGAACACCTCAATCGAGTAGCATGTTGTACAATATTATAGTACTCCATGAACATGTTGAAAGTCAAATTAATGAACTTGTTTGATATACACATATATCCGTTCATGTGTGTATTGCAGACAACATGTTCTCCAGTTTAAATATTTGAATGCAAGTTTATATCGAAACATGGTTTATACCAGTCTTTGATGCATAAAACGCGACCTCCCCCTCTCCCGGACTCATGTTCTCTCTCTCTCTCTCTGTCACTCTCTCTCTCACCGGCAATCTTCAATTCTTTCGCACACATCCGATAAAAAACCTTGTTGGTCCCTCTCCCTTTCTCTCCATCTCTCTCTCTCTCTCTCTCTCTCCCTCTCTCTGTTTGTGTGTGTGTGGGGGGGGGGTCTTTCTAGTTCGCATTCATATATACACCATCTATAGGTCTCTCTCGCACACTATGTATGATACTCTAGCTAGTCCAAGCTAGATATCTTGAGTGAACTCATCGTACGCACACAAATTCCTTGGCTCTTTGCCCGTAACTCTCTCATGCACCACTATGTCGTCTCGGAGCTCTTCCGCCCCTCTCTCAAACTCTCCATCCACCTGGGTCACACATACACATGCATATCTCACTCGCACTCGATAGGCCCATCTAAAACTCTATCTCTCTCCCTCGTTCTCTCTCTATCTCACACGCACACACACACACAATCTCATGCCGAGCTAGCTAAGTATGATGGTCTCTCACTCAATTGTAGGCACACGCAGTCCCCCCTATATGTATATGACTAGCTAATCTTAGTCTCCATCACAAACATGTGCATGGTCTATCTCGATTTCTCTCGGGCCATCTTTCTATCACTCACGCACTCCCTCGATCTCCCACCCATATAGTCCCCTCACGATGTCGAGGGGATCTCTCTATCACAAACACACCCTCTCTCCCTCCCCATGCGTCCTTGCCATCCATGTGTCCCTCTCGACCTTTTTTCCTTGTTTGCCAGACCTCTATTGGACATGTGCTACAGGGGTATCTCTCTCCGTTGCAAACAATCACACACTAGCTATCTTCGTGTATGTCCTCGCCTCGCTTTTCCATCTCGGAGATGCATGCGTGATATGTTCGCATAAGAAACGAAAAAACACACACTCTCTCTAATTTATCGTTTGTTGTCACTTTCTCTTTCACACACATACTCTTTTTGCACACTTACTCATTCTCCTTCACACGCACTTGATCTGTCTCGACTGAGGCAGTCTCCTCCATCCATAGCATATAGATTTATTGAAAAGTCAAACATCACAAAGTTTGACCATGTATGTGGAGAAAAACAATTACATCTAGTACGGCAAACATATACCATTAGATTCACCATGAGATGTAGTTTTGTATGATGTATCTTTGGTATTGGAGATATAAATAACATTTGCGTAAAACTGATCAAAGTTTCCAAAGTTTGACTTCTAAAAAATTTACATGCACTGCATTATCGAGCGGATGGAATATCTCTTTCCCCCACTCAGCTGTCTGACGCACCACTCAGCCTTATAGGGGCTCCTCAATCTCTCTCAAACTTTATTGGTCAGTTTGGTTCGTGACCTGACCCTCATGCCTTGATGGCCGGTACTGCCTGGTCATGCTGAAGCGTTTGGTTCATGCCTGGGCCAGGCAAAGCATCAACGTCCCATTAATAATTCCATGCATCAATTATTTAATGCTAATATCCATCCATGTTGTTGTTAGCCTCGTGGCCGCACGACCAGGCACGGCCAGGCGTTCGAAATCGGTCGCTTGGGCCAGGCTACTTGCAGTGTCTGGAGTTCAGCCAGGCTAATTAAAGTGCAAGGGATCCTAGCCCAAGCAAGCGTGCATGAAATCCAGCCACAACCCAAGGCCACGCAAAAGATGCTCACGACGCAAGCCAAACTAGCCTTATATCTCCCTGGTTCACACATACAGATGTCTCGCTCGCGCTATACATATAGACCCATCCAACACTCTTCGCCCTTGTTCTCTCTCTATGTGACACGCACCCCCCTAAGTACCATAGTCCCTCACTCCATCATAGGCTCTGTTTGGATCCATGGGTTAGAGTTAGTTTGGGTTAGTTTGGAGTCAACTGACCCAAAAAGATCCAAACATGAGGGTTAGTTTAGGTTAGATGCATCTAACCCATCCAAAAAAACTAACCCATCCAAGAGGTGCTTATTTGGGATAGTTCTTCTCGGGACCACTAATAAACACTTTTTTTCTCTCGCTCTCCCCGCAGCAGATCCCTCCCCACTTCCTCGAAGCTTCTCGTCCTCTCCCTCCCTCCCTCTCGCACCGCCCGTGAAGGTGCCTCGCCGTATCCGCGCTCCATCTAACCCTGCCATCCAAACACCTCTTTACTTAGAGTTAGTTCAGGGTTAGTTGAGGGTATGAATCTAACTCTAACCTCTAACTGAGTTAGAGTATCCAAACAGGGCCATAGGCGCAAGCACTCCCCCCTCCTAATTATGATTATCTCTTACTAGCCATCAGGAACACACGTATTGTCTCCTTCCATCCATACGTCTATCTCGATATCTCTTGGGGCATCTTCTATCGCGCACACACCTTGTCACTCGATCTCCCACCCATGTAGTCCCATCACAATCTCCAGGGGATCTCTCTATGATAAACATACACTCTCTCCTCCCTATGTCTGCATTTTCTCCGTACGTCTCTCTCGACCTCTCTCCCTTGTTTGTCAGACACCTCTTGGCCACGTGCTAGGGGTCTTCCTCTCTCGGTTGCAAACAACTACACACTATCTCCTCACCTTGCCTCCATTGTCGAAGATGCATGTGTGATATGTTTGCATAAGACACGCACGCTTTTTCTCTACTTTTATCATGTGTTGTCCATGTCTCTTTCACACACGCACACACACTTTTTTCACTCTCTCTCTCTCTCTCTCTAGGGACTCTGTGACGTCCATAAGCATATGGATGTTTTGAAAAGTCAAACCTCAGAAAAGTTTGACCAGGTATATGTGGAGAAAAACATTTACATTTGGAACGATCATTAGATTCATCACAACATGTACTTACTTCATACTATCATTTATCTTTGGTATTATAGATATAAGTAATTTCTTTATAAACTTGGTCAAAGTTTCAAAAGTTTGACTTAAAAAATGTTGTAACTACATTATCGAACGGAGGGAGTAGCTCTTTCTCTCTCTCTGCTATCTCTCATGGGCGTCCCCTCTCACTCAAACTCTCTATACCGACGGATTATACGCTCACTGTGTCAGCGTATAGCTCTGTATATTGTTTAGTTGACCGGTCAACCAATCCACATGCTGCACTGTGAGCTTGTGTTCTGTATCTTGGTGTGCTGGCCCATGTGGCAGTGGGTGAAAATAAGTAAACTAGAGGCCCATCTGACAGGCGGTGAAGTAAACAAAGTTGAAACCACTCAGGGTAGCACCTCGCACGCTAGTAAATTAAGGGCGCATTCAGGACAAACTTCTTGCATGCGAAGAACACACTAGCGCACAATTCACCACTGCGCGGCGGCATGCACAGAAGGACGCACTCGCACACACCCAGCACACAACACACACCAGTACACGTGCACACCAGCGTCGCCGCCGGTTGAGATGGACGGCGAGGCAGCCAACAAGCGGAGGCGGCTTGAGCCAAAACCGCATCCGGTGAGCCTGGACTTCATCAGCAGCCTCCCCGACAACATGCTGCTCGTCATCATCGGCCTCCTCCCCACCAAATCTGCCGTGCGGACCACCCTGCTCTCCCAGCAGTGGTGCCCCCTCTGGCACTGCGTCCCCCTCAACCTCACCGTCGACAGCTGCCTCTGCGATGGGGATTGCAAACGCATGGCCGCAGTATCCAAGATCCTTTCATCGCACCCTGGGCCAGCCAGACGCCTTGACATCCGCATGTTCAGTACCAACTGCAACGTCCAACCCAAGTTCGACGAGTGGTTCTTATCCCCCTGCCTAGATCAGCTCGAGGAGCTCAGCTTTGAAGCTGGACGATGTCGCTCTCTGCCGCCGTCCGCGCTCCGCCCCACGCCAACGCTGCGCCGCGCCAGCTTCACCTCCTGCTATCTTCCCCAGATTAATGCCGTGCCCGCCCTTCTTCTCCCTCAACTCAAGCAGCTCAACCTCTTCGACGTTTTCATCTCAAAGAAGGCTATGGAGCACCTGCTCCGTAGCTGTACTGCACTCAAGTACCTTCGTCTTGAGAAGATCCACGGGTTCATTAGCCTCCACACCGCCTCGACGAATCTCCGATGGATTTATGTGTCTTGCTGGCCCCGCAACAAGACATCAATTGGGAAGAGATCATTCCAGCTGTTCCACGGTATGGTCATTGAGAATGCGCCTTTCCTTGAGAGATTGCTCGTATCGGATCTAGATGGTCCAACAAAAATCAGGGTCATTGACGCGCCGAAATTGACAGCGTTGGTGTACTCGTCTGCCAAATTCTCCGAAATCTTTATGGGATCTGTAATCGTTCAGGTACAGTACTCATCTTCTTCTGCGTCTTCTTGAAATTCACATTTTTAAATTTCTTCTTGATGTATTTACGACCGTCTTCCAGAAAATGATTCCCACAAGCTTGACCCAGTCCATGAGCAAAGTGAAGATCTTAGCACTAAAATCTATCGGCCCCAATCTGGATCAAGTTGTTGGATTCCTTACATGATTTCCGTGCACGGAGAAGCTACTCATCGAGGTTAAACTTCTTTCCTATAAGTAAACAGTAATCACAACGTAGCTTAATTTTTTCGTAATTTTCCCAAATTACGATGACAAGTGTAGTGTTCAAAACTGCATCTAAGCACTGCACCAAAAGAAATGTTTTTAGTATTTTTTCTCACGTGACCACCTGCATCGTTTTTATGCTATACTACTACTATAGTAGCCTATGCTAGTCATAGTGGAAAGTAACTTAGACTACTCCAGTAACTCTATGGTTACCCTAAGAGCAAGTACTACCTCCGTCCTGGTTTACTCTTGCAATTTTGTAGTATCAAAATTTGACCATAGATTTAAGTGACAAAATGTTAATGCATGTCACTAAGAACTATATTGTTGGATTCGTATTTGAACATAATTTCAAATGGTGTAATTTTTAGTGACATGCATTGGCATTTTCTTAGGTAAATCTATGGTCAAAATTTTATACTAAATACGTGGTAGTATTTCCTCCGTCCCAAAATTCTTGTTTTACATTTGTTTATACAGATGTATCTAACACTAAAATGTAACTAGATACATCGGTATTTAGACAAATTTCAGACAAGAATTTTGGGACGGAGGGAGTACAAAAGTGGGCTATGTAGGCCAAAACATGTGCCAAATTCACTTGTGATGCATTTGGCATCGATGCCCCTCCATTGCTCACCTGGTGCCCCAATCTGGATCACCTACTTTGCTCCGGTACCAAATTCACTCACGCAATGAAAAAACACTGCGTGGGAGAGAGAGAGAGGACTGAGGCAATAAAAAAACACTTGTTTGGGAGAGTGAGAGGCTGGTGTAGTTGGTTTGATTGAGTTTTTTTATAGATGTTGGTCTGTGTGAACAGCGGTGCCAACTCTCTCACATCGCGAGAGCGGTGCCAAAATCTTTTGATTTGACATCGATGCGTATTATGTGGCATACGTTTGCGAAATATGGCATCGACCACATAGTGGAAGGCAACAAATGCCCAAGCTCTTCACGTGCTCCTAGTTAAATGAGAGAAACAGAGAGAGAGAGAGAGAGAGTGAAAAAATATCACTAGCCAGCTAACCCTATCATATGAGCGAATGATATTGGTACCTCTTGATGACACGGAAATCTTATTCAGCCAGCTGCTCTAATATGTACTCTTCTTTTGCAGATAAAAAAAGACCTGAAAGTGAAAAATGTGCTGCACTATAACAATCTCATCGAATGCCTTGATCTCCATCTTACAGAAATTGATTTGATCGACTACCGAGGCAGCACATCTGAGATTAAATTGGCCAGGTTCTTTGTTCTGGAGGCAAGTGTGCTCAAGGTAATGAGGTTTGGCGTTCTCTGGCGCAACAATGAATGGCGTGCTGATCACTGCAAGCGTCTAAGCCTAAATGACAAAGTCTCTGCAGAAGCTGAATTTGTTTTTGAAAAATCAAGTGGCCAGAGACTCGAAAACTTATTTGCCCATTAGTAACTTGTCAGGACGGTGGATTTTAGTTTGTATGATAATGCTGCATCCACCAAAAGTAACGAAAGTTCTTACGTAAACTTCCTAGTAATTCCCTCTTCCTAGGTGCAGCATTACTCCTAACATTTATAATATCAGTTTGAAACTTGTAATATTACCGTGTCTGAGGGAGTCCCGGACTAGGGGGTGTCCGGATAGCCGAACTATCATGGTCAGCCGGACTCCAAGACTATGAAGAAAGAAGATTGAAGACTTCGTCCCGTGTCCGGATGGGACTTTCCTTGGCGTGGAAGGCAAGCCTGGCGATACGGATATGTAGATCTCCTACCATTGTAACCGACTTTGTGTAACCCTAGCCCTCTCCGGTGTCTATATAAACCGGATGGCTTTAGTCCATAGGACGAACAACAATCATACCATAGGCTAGCTTCTAGGGTTTAGCCTCCTTGATCTCGTGGTAGATCCACTCTTGTAACACACATCATCAATATTAATCAAGCAGGACGTAGGGTTTTACCTCCATCAAGAGGGCCCGAACCTGGGTAAAACATTGTGCCCCTTGTCTCCTGTTACCATCCGCCTAGACGCATAGTTCGGGACCCCCTACCCGAGATCCGCCGGTTTTGACACCGATATCGGTGCTTTCATTGAGAGTTCCTCTGTGCCATCACCATCAGGAGGATGCCTTTTCCCGTCTTCAAAGACGGCACCATCGTCAAGGGAGCTTTGGCCGCCGGCCAGACTATCCGGCTAGGCGGTTTTCTTATGACCGCCTGTTAGGCCACCGCTCCAACAATGACCTCTCAGGTCATTAAAAGCGATCTTCACGTCAGCTCGGAATTCGCCGAGCAGCTAGATCCGATTGAGCTTTCCTCCGTAAACGAGCTCTTGTATCGCATCGCCGCCCTGGGAGTCGCTACCGACTACGATCAGATTGGGCTTAAAACTGATCTGAGAGAAATCAACTCTCCCCAGGTTACCCACCTTGTTGTTGTGGTAGAGGAACAACGCGGCGACTCTTCATCTATGTTAAAAACCAACTATGTCCGGATTCCCGATCCCTCCATGCCGGATTTCCGCGGAGGGACAGACACTAATCAAATGTTGAACATAAAGTCAGGCATCGGACCAGATTTGTTGGAAAGCGTCCAGCAAACCAAGCTTCCGAATCCGGAAGCTTCTTGGCCTTTGAGCCTCAGATCGGGCGGGGTTCCAAACTTGATTCCACCTGCCCACCCAAACATAAGCGATCTATCTCAAATACGGCAAGAGCCGAATGAAAGAATACATCATTACTGGGCCAGATTCCTCCTGGTTATGAACAGGATAAAGGACTGCCGTGAAGAAAGCGCGATTTCAATCTTCTGCAACAATTGCACGGACAAGGGAATCATAAACGCCATCAGTCGTCACGAAGTTACACGCTTCGTCGACCTAGCGACCATTGTACAAAAATACTGCGCGATGGAAAGTGCCTGGAAAACCGAAACTAGGTTTTGGGACAATCCGGCCCTGAATACAACCCCAGTCCGAAATAAAAGGGTGCGTCATACTCAAGCACCTGGGTTAAAAACCAAAAAGCAAAAACCCCCTAAAGGGTATGGAACCGTACTGGAGGGATGGCTCAATGGACCCTGCAAAATCCACAGTACGGAGGGCGCCACTCCAACACATAGCCTTCGAGCATGTTGGATATTACGGCAGGTGGCCAAAAGTGGCGAAGGATTTTTAGCCCCGGGCAACCAGCCCAGCAGCACCAGTACGATATTAACAGTCTTCGAGACTTTCGCACCAAATAACATGCAGAAACGAACAATCCGCAGCCTTGCCGAAGTCTACCAAGTAGCAACAACAAATCCATGGAGCGACACAGGCATCACCTTCAATGCCCGCGACGAACCTAAATTCCGAACAGCTAGAGCACCAGCCGCATTGGTCCTCAGTCCGATAGTGGACGACTTTCGTCTTACCAAGGTACTCATGGATGGCGGCAGCGGATTAAACCTCAGCTACGAGGAAACCCTTCAAAAAATGGAAATTGACTGGAGCCGCATTGAGCGAAGCAGCACAACCTTCAGGGGAATAATCCGTAGTCGAGAAGTACGCCGCACAGGAAAAATCACACTAGATGTAGTGTTCGGCTCGCCGGACAATTATAGGTGTGAAGA
The DNA here is from genome assembly GCF_002162155.2 of Triticum dicoccoides. NCBI lineage: Eukaryota > Viridiplantae > Streptophyta > Magnoliopsida > Poales > Poaceae > Triticum > Triticum dicoccoides. The sequence goes on from NC_041386.1 coordinate 730,212,902, forward strand.
GGTCACGTTCCAAGTGGCCCCACTCGACAGCGGATATCACGCTTTGTTAGGGCGAGAGGCATTCACAATCTTCCAAGCTATACCCCATTACGGGTACATGAAGCTCAAAACGCCCGGACCCAATGGAATAATCACTCTCGCCAGTGATCCAGATACAACACTCCGCGCTGAAAATAAGATAGCCGCACTGGCCCTAGAGGCATTATCCGAAGCCCTAGCGGCAGAGGAACTAACTGCGCTGCGCTCCATGGTGGATAGGGATGATGTGATACTCGATAAGAGGTCCAAGTCCACCTCTTTTAAACCAGCAGACGAAATTGTCAAATTTCAGGTCCATCCAACGGACCCCACAAAAACGGCATCCATTGGAGCACAATTAAATCCTGATGTAGAAGCCGCACTACGAGAATTCCTTCGGGAAAATTGGGACATTTTTGCCTGGCACCCTTCAGACATGCCAGGAATCCCACGCAGGCTGGAAGAGCACAGCCTAAATATCCTAAAAGGATTCAAGCCAGTCAAACAAGCTCTTCGGTGATTTTCCGAGCCCAAAAGACAGGCAATGGGAGAGGAGCTAGCAGCCGGATTCATCAGAGATATCAAACATCCGGACTAGCTAGCCAACCTAGTAATGGTACCAAAAAAGGACAAATCCTGGCGCCTCTCCGTCGATTTCAAAGACCTTAACAAGGCCTGTCCAAAGGACCCTTTCCCTCTCCCTCGCATCGACCAAATCATCGATGCTACCGCAGGGCACGATTCATTGTGCTTCCTCGATGCATACTTCGGATACCATCAAATCAAGATGGCGAAAAAGACCAGGCCGCAACGGCATTCATTACTCCATATGGGCCATTCTGCTTCAACACAATGCCCTTCGGACTCAAAAACGCCGACGCAACATATCAGCGCATGATTCAGACATGTCTGGCTACCTAGATAGGAAAAACAGTAGAGGCATACGTAGACGATGTGGTCGTCAAGACCAAACACGTCGAAACTCTAGTAGACGACTTGAGGGTGACATTTGACAACCTCCGAGCATATGACATTAAGCTCAACCTAGAAAAATGTGTCTTCGGAGTACCAGCCGGAAAGCTTTTGGGCTTCATTGTATCCGGTAGAGGAATTGAAGCAAACCCAGCCAAGATCCGAGCTCTGTCACAATTCGATATCCCAAAAGACCTCAAGCAAATACAAAAACTAACTGGTGCGTAGCGGCTCTAAGCCGCTTCATCTCCCGTTTGGGAGAAAAGGCTCTGTCCCTCTATCGCCTCCTCCGGTGCACCGAACACTTCGAATGGACGGATGCCGCCATGGCCGGACTCGAAGAAATCAAGGCCATACTGGTAACAAATCCGGTCCTGGCCGCGCCCAACCTGGGCGAACCTATGTTATTATATATCGCAGCAACACATCAAGTTGTCAGCGCGGTACTCGTCGTCGAACGAGAAACAGAAGGGCACAGATTCCCTCTTCAAAAACCAGTGTACTACGTATCCACTGTCTTAACTCCATGCAAGTCCCGGTACCCACATTATCAAAAGATAGCGTATGCGGTGTTCATGGCATCCCGGAAGCTGCGACACTACTTTCAAGAGTGTTCCATAATGGTGGCCTCCGAAGTACCACTCAACGATATTATAAACAATCGCGACGCAACGGGAAGGATTGCAAAATGGGCCATTGAGCTCTTACCATTTTACATAACCTACAAACCACGGTGAGCTATAAAGTCGCAAGTCCTGGCTGGCTTATTCGCCGAATGGACCGAGGTCGAACTCCCTAAAGAGTACAGCGCATACTCCAATTAGATCATGCATTTCGACGGATCCAAAATGTTGGCTGGCTTGGGGGCTGGCATCGTCTTGACGTCCCCAATAGGAGACACAGTCCAATACGTACTTCAAATAATGTACATGGACTCCAACAACGCAGCCGAATATGAGGCCCTTCTACACGGCCTCCGGATGGCAATCTCCATGGGCATTCAACGCCTAGAGGTGCGCGGGGATTCAAACCTCGCAATATCCCAAGTAAATGGAGACTTTGACGCCAAAGATCCGAAAATGGCAACTTACCGCAACGCCGTCCTAAAAATGTCAGCTCGGTTCGAAGGACTCGAATTCCACCATGTAGCCCGGGATAATAACCAGGCAGCAGACGTGTTAGCACGCATCGGCGCAAAACGCGACGCCGTCCCTCCAAACATCTTCCTGGAACGGCTCTTTAAGCCATCCGTATTATGGGAAGAGGAGTCCGGAAATAACAATCCAGAGCCAGCTGCAGCACCTAACTCAGACAATTCTGACACAATCGGCGGCTCAGCAAATGAAATAACACCTTCAACCCACGAAATAATGGCAGTAATTGCCCCGTGGACAAAACCATTCCTAGCCTACTTAATTAGGCAGGAACTTCCCGAAGACCAAAATGAGGCCCGCTGCATAGTTCGGCGATCCAAAGCCTACAAGGTCCATGAGGGAGAACTTTATAAGAAAAGCACAACCGTAGTCCTTCAAAGGTGTATCTCCGAAGAGGAAGGGCGAAATCTCCTGGCTGAAATTCACGCCGGACTCGGCGGGCACAACGCTGCAGCCCGGGCCCTTGTAGGCAAGGCCTTCCGTACAGGATTTTATTGGCCAACAGCCCGGGCAGATGCTCAGGACTTAGTCCAACGATGCGTCGGTTGCCAGCTCTTTGCTAATCAGAGCCACATGCCACCCACCGCCCTCAAAACTATACCCATCACCTGGCCGTTCGCGGTCTGGGGGCTTGACATGGTTAGACCCCTTAAAGGGGGAACCCACAAGCACAAGTACTTATTGGTCATGGTGGACAAATTCACCAAATGGATTGAAGCCAAGCCGGTTAAAACGGCAGAATCCGGACCTATGATAGATTTCATATCCGGGGTAGTACACCGTTTTGGCGTCCCCCACATCATCATCACTGATAACGGCACAAATTTCACGGCCGACGAGGTTAAACTCTGGTGCAAAAATATGGGCATCAAGCTCGACTACGCTTCAGTCTATCACCCCCAAACTAACGGTCAAGTCGAGCGAGCAAATGGTCTAATCATGAGCGGAATCAAACCCAGACTAGTGCGGTCCCTCAAGGAATCTAACACGCACTGGGTAGAGGAGCTAGACTCCGTACTCTGGGGGCTACGGACCATGCCAAACCGAACTACCGGATTCACACCATTTTTTATGGTGTACGGTGCAGAGGCAGTTCTGCCCTGCGATATAATTCATGACTCACCTCGCGTGCGCATGTACGAAGAAAGAGAAACCGAGCTGGATCGGCAGGACAGTTTGGACGCCTTAGAGGAGGAGCGGGACGTGGCAAAAGCTCGTTCCACATTTTATCAACAGCAGGCTCGAAGATGTTGGCGAACTCGTTCTACGCTTGCCGGACAAGAAAAAGGACAAACTTAAGCCCAAGTGGGAAGTTCCCTTCATCATCGACCAAGTCCTGACCGGCGGAGCATACCGTCTAAGTAACGCATCTGACAACCGACTCGAGCCGAACCCATGGAACGCAGCCCGTCTCCGAAGATTCAACGCCTAACGCCGGACTCAGAGTTCGTCTCACTCCTCCGTCCACCTTTTTACATTTTCACTGTCTCTTGTCCCCCTCCTTCTTCCCACTTTTTTTTTCCAATACCTTTGATAGGCTGATTTGCGCATTGTTCGCACACACTTGATGTGCTCCTAGCACTCATTATACCTGGGGGCTTCTTTAACAGAAGCTTATTTATACGGGCTTCATGCCCAACACATGTGCCATACTTCCGCATGTACCTTTTATTCACCATTATATGCATCGATATGACTTAAGTTTTGGCCAAGCTAGGTTGCCTGGCTCCTGTGCTTACGCCTACGTTCCCGATTGTTCGGCTAGGAGGTAAAGGGAGCACCTCTGCAATTGTTACTGCCGGGTCAGCCGGATGTGTACCTCAGACTGGGTGAAGCCGAAAGCTAGCGTTCTTAAGAGAATATTCGGTCGGTGACTTGAAAGATGTTTTATTACTTACTTATTTATTTGCCCCCAGATGCTTTTTCTGTTATTTTCGCAGTCCGGACATGCACTTTAGGGCATGCCTCCCAGGGAAAGGAACCCTTAACGGAACTATTCTCCCTGGAAGATGTTTCTTACTAACCATGTAATATAACATAGCTAGTTGGGCACTTGTCTGATAAAGCAATTATGACCCCGACGCCTTGTCTCCATGCATGCCCCGGTTCTTCTATAACTGTAAGGGTATTCGGACACACTCCGGACTGTTGGGTCCCGAGGTTGAAGAGAAAAGGTCCGCAAAGACAAACGATCTACAATCCGGCTAGAAGGCATTTTACATGTCATTTCAAATTACATCGTTAAACTGACTGATTGTACTCCTCTTCAATCCCCTCTAACAGGCTATCTAATTTATAGTCCTGTTGGGAATATTTCGCGGCCAGTTCCACTTGGCCGTACATCAGGCTCACAGGGATCTCCTTCCCATCAGGCCCCGCAGGTCCGACCTCGGCCATGTGGTTTGGGTCAGCCTTCGGGTACCGTGTCTTCACCATGGCCCAGGCCTCCCTGGCGCCTTGACGGCAGGCTGATATTTTCCACAGACGGAGGTGTCGCCGTGCTTCCTGAAGCTTCTCAGCAAGCCTTCCAAGGCCCTCGGGTAGGGAGACGGAAGGCCATAAAGCCTGAACGATGCCACTCATCGCCTGCCGAACACGTTCGAGCAGTTGCACCAGCTCGGGAAGTTGGTCACCCGTTGAACCTTCATAAGCACTTACTATAGACACCTAAAGACACCTGTGAGCACACCTAAAGACACATTTCTGTCAATCGACTTCCTCGCCGAATTCTTCTTTTCAAAGGAATTTGCTCAAGCACTTACTATAAATGCCGTGACGAAGCCGCTGATTCTCCTTCACGGAGCCAGACAGCTGGGCCCGAACACCTTTCAGCTCTTCTCCTAGCTGGGTGTGGGCATCTTGGAGCTTGTTTCTCTCCTGCTGCACCTTCATAAGCACCCTCTATCCGGCCTTTAGCTGATGCAGTAGCTGTTGCTTGTCCGGATCTAGTCCGGCGCCCTCTGCAATATTATTGTCAGATTTACGCACACGCCGCACTTTGTTAACTACTTATCTTTTCGAAGTACGTATTACCAGCGGGGGTCTCTGTGGCTCCCCCTGTGGTGGCTAGTGCGGCCTCAAGTTGGGCCTTGCACTCTTGGAGCTCCTCGGACAGGTGGGTATTCTTCTCCGTAAGATCCTGCATAATAAATGATCCTTAAATCAGTTATTTTAACTATTTTAAGTCTCGGGGGCTACTAGCATATATAACTATTAAAATTACTTACCCATATGTCCTTCACATACTGCTCCGTGGCTCTGGTTAAACCATCTTGAGCAGCACGGAGGTGCGCGTTTCCCACATCAAAGGCATTCAACGCCTCCGGGGAGAAACACGCGTCACGAAGAACTGTCCGGCGACGCCTGTGATTCATGGTGCTCTCCACCTCAGACCGGGTGGCGGACAGCCTGTCGGCATCCTCCGTCGGAGGAGCATCCGGCTCTTGCCTTGTGTTCGCCTCCACTTCCGGACCACGCGATGGAGCATGGCTGGCGGAGGCTTGATTGGCAACCTCTCCAGACACTGTCCGACGAGCGCTCTTTCTCCTGGAAAAAGTTATGAGCGTTAATATACCTCATAGGGATCCTTCCCTTAAAAACAACGGTGCGCCGTACCGTTGCGGCGACGTTTCAATTTGCGTCGCACTCCTCTTCCGCCTGCTGGGCCGAACTGACCCTTGCTGGTCAGCCGCCGCAGGTTCGGCTTCCCGCCTTAAAGGCACCTCCTGCGATGCACCATCAGTATAGGATGGTCAGAATTGAGCACGGATAATATGATGGTGTCAAGACCTCGGTCGTAGTCACCTGGGAGGCCGGAATCAAACCGGGGTAGTCAGCCGTAATGGCGACTAGGGCATTGTCCATGCTAAGTTGGTGGAACACCCCGTCAATCAGCTCCACCTTTATGTCCGGATCCTCTTTGAAGGTCGGATCAAGGGATCGTTCCGGATCCTCGGGCTGTGGAGTTAGGCTTCGTATGCCCTCCACATCCCGGCGCAGCTCCTGCGTCGAAATCACAAAGTAAAATACTTGACTTTGGAAGTATGGACCGGGTAGATAAACGTCCTACCCAGCTCCGAGGGTTATTCATGGAGAATCTGTTCAATGGATTCGTGCGGAGAAAGTCCTCCTCCTCCCCCTTGTACAAGCCGGACAGGATCTTTGCCAGATCGGCTGCCGAGCTCGGCCCTCTGCGGCCATGACGGGTGGCGTCGTCTTCCCCGTTGAAATCCCACATAGGGTGGCCCCTATATTGGAGTGGCTGCACCCCTCGCATAATGCGCGTGGCCATGATTCCAATCATGGTCAATCCGGAGTGGGCCAGTAACCTAATCCGGCCCATCAGATAATGGACGCTCCCATCATCCTCCCGTTGAGGGCTCCGCGGGCGCCAACTCAGGCGTTTCTTCAAGGGAGCATTGCTGAACTCCGGGAGGCCGGTCCGAACTGGATCCGGCAGAGGGGCGTCCTCCATGTAGAACCATTCCGAAGGCCAGTCTTCGGACGCCTTCTTCGGGGTGCCGGATAGATATCCGGTCCCGGCGATGCGCCATATTTCGACTCTGCCCACTTGATATAGCGACCCCTCATAAGAACGGGGTACAAGGCAAAACAATCTCTTCCACAGCGCAAAATGGGGCTCGATGCCCAGGAACAGCTCGCAAAGAGCTACAAAGCCCGCGTTGTGCAAAATGGAGGCAGGTGTGAGGTGGTGAAGCTGGAGTCCGAAGAACTCCAGGAGCCCCCAGAGAAACGGATGTATGGGAAATCCGAGTCCCCTTATTAGATAAGGGACGAAGCATACCCGCTCTCCTTTGGAAGGGTTGGGGACGCTCTCCGCCTGCTTTCCACCCTTGAAGGTGGCCAGTCCAGCCCGAACCGGAACCATGAAAGCTGGGGGAAGATATCCCTCGGTTTGGAGCGCCACTAGCTCGCTGTGTGGAACTGAGCATCTCCCCCAATCTCCTGGCTTAGGGCTGGGAGCGCCGAGAGGAGGAGCCGCGTCGACTATCCATGATGGAATGGATTTTTGTCAGAAGCGCTTCGATGAGAACTTGCGAATGGAGGATGGTGTGAGCTGGATCTAGATCCTCGCCTCTCTTATAGGCGGCTCGTTCGCACGGCTAGGGGGTAAAATGTAAAAATACCCTAGCTTTTCGCATTCATACGACACGTGGAAGAAGGCCATTATTGGGCGTAGAAGCCAAGAAGCGCAACATTTATAAGGAAGCCGGACACTACTCGACAGGAACATGAAGTTTGAAGGAGAACCCGCCTTGCAACGCCGAAGACAATATACGCGCCGGACTCGTCGTCGCTGAAGCCCGGTTCGGGGGCTACTGAGGGAGTCCCGGACTAGGGGGTGTCTGGATAGCCGAGCTATCATGGTCGGCCAGACTCCAAGACTATGAAGATAAAAGATTGAAGACATCGTCCCGTGTCCGGATGGGACTTTCCTTGGCGTGGAAGGCAAGCTTGGCGATATGGATATGTAGATATCCTACCACTGTAACGGACTTTGTGTAACCCTTGCCCTCTCCGGTGTCTATATAAACCGGATGGCTTTAGTCCATAGGACGAATAACAATCATACCATAGGCTAGCTTCTAGGGTTTAGCCTCCTTGATCTCGTGGTAGATCCACTCTTGTAACACACATCATCAATATTAATCAAGCAGGACGTAGGGTTTTACCTCCATCAAGAGGGCCCGAACCTGGGTAAAACATCGTGCCCCTTGTCTCCTGTTACCATCCGCCTAGACGCACAGTTCGGGACCCCCTACCCGAGATCCGCCGGTTTTGACACCGACAGTGTCCTATTCCTACGCTTTCAAAATCCTGCGAATCAAACAGGTCCTGAGTTGGTGATGATGTTGTGCCTCCCATCTTTCGCCAATAGTCGTCGGATCTAGATCCGACGCATACAAACCAAGCTTCTCCTTTTTTGCAAAAATATGCCCGTACTTGTTCCCTATTTACAAACAACTCCTTGTCTCTCACAATCAACCTTATCTCCTCCCCACCACATCTAGAAGGCGGTGGAAAAATCTGGCACGATGGCCGCTGTCAGAGCCATCCACCCCTAATCTTGGTGTTCCGTGCAATGCACGGGCATCTACGCACGGGAAATTATGTCAAACAGGGCTAGTTGTAAGTAGGCTAGCTCTACAGCCATGATGATAGTGACTGCAGAAGGTGAGGCTGACTATGGTATGCCGAACACGGGGCCTATACTCAGGTGTCATCTCCAGCGCAGGGTCTTGTCACTTCACTTTGAGGAGCAACACGTAATAATTTGACCAATGGGTAGTATAGTGCTAGTACTAGTAGCACCACCGTCTGGATTTAGGAGTACTACCACGTACATCTGGATTTTAGTATTTGACTTGCAATATCTAGTAGTAATGCATGTCACAAAAAATGTACTACTCCCTCTGTAAATAAATACATGGTGTTTTATTCCTATCGGCGAGAGAACTTAATGTTTTTTTGCTAACTACTAATAGGATTACATGCAATGAACTAAACACTGCATGTCATGTTTGGTAGTATCAAGTCATTGAAAGCATGCACGACCCACATCTCTCATTGGTTGATATGTCACGAAATGAGAAACAAGGAGGGAGTTAATGCACCGTGCCTAAGTGTTTTGGGATTATTTGGTTTTCGTAATGTGACTTACACAACATTTTTGTTTACATGCATTAACATTTTATTAGTTAAATCAAAGGTAAAAACTTGGAGGAAAATGCAAAGGGGACCAATAAACCAGTAAACATCAAACTTCTCTAGTTTGGCCAAAACTAGAGGTCCAGTGAGATGAGTATACTGCACCGGCACGAAGGGGGATGCAACTTCATAGACTTACGACAACTGCGTTTGGGTGAATGACACGTGAGCCCAGGGGGTGGATGGCCCACCTATCATAGAGCCAAAGGCAGGTGCAGTAGACGGCCGAGGAGTAGTACAAAATCCTACGCACCTACACACGCTAACCAAGGGCAAGAGTGATCACTCTAATCGCAAGATTAGTTGACCCATGGAGGCGATGAGCGCGAGCATCAGCCAGATGTGCCAGATGGTCCACGACGCCAGCCTGCAGCCCGGCAATGAGGAACGTCTCCAGGTAGTATTGCTTGAGGCTGCCAGGGCGAGGGGCCGCTTGGACGACAGCTTCATCTCCTTGTTCGATGAGGTCCTCGTTGGTTTCCTCGACAAGTTCACCGTCGTCAAGAAGCTCGCGGACGACTTTGACGTAAGCCTCCAGCCAACGCACCCAGGCTCTGCGGTGCCCGCCACCCTCAACGGCCACTATGGTGACAACCTCTTCGACGCTCTGGTGGCCCTGCGACTGCTCGCCGTCGCGCCGGAGAATGTCCACCTCGAGGTCGCGCTCACCGCGCAGCGCCTGGTGCAGCAAGACACCATCGACATAATCACCCACATCTACGCGCAAATCGTCCACAAGGACTACTACATGCAAGAGGAGGACGATAGGACGCTGGACTTCTTGGACGACACTGTTCAGAAGCACGTTGAGCTCGCCGCCAACGCCGCTGCTCCTCACACGTCGGTTGGTGACCCGGCGCACTAGGGCGTGAGGATGTCGTTGATGGATCCGTATGTATTTTTATCTTTCCGTCAAATCCATGTAGTAGTATATGATACTACAGTAATTATCTTACCTTTCGCATCAACTTCATAATTTTCGTACGTACTCCATGCATGAATGGCGCCAGAACCAAACTTCTCATTACTATAGGCAAAATCGTTATTTTCTATCTCTCGATCGCGCCATGGAGCAGAACCAAATTTTACAAGTTACGAGTTCAAAAGGAAAAGCCTGCCGTGTTCGCTTCGCACACCCACATGGTTGGTCCGGAACGCCGCTCAAGCCGGAATGCGTGCGGTGTTGCATTTTCACTTACAAGTGGGACCGCAGTTGAGAAAACCGACTATCGGCACACCCCCACCCCGCCCACCGTGCGATGGCTGAGAAAACTAGAGGGAGAAGAGATGGGTGTAGCACAGACTCCAAGAAAATTGGTGTCGGGTGGGACTCGTGTTGGTGGCATGTGCCGTACTGCTAGACGTGAATGCTAGTTATGGCCCATGACAGCCCACTATATCGAGCCTATATCGAGGTATGTAGAACAAATTTCCTGCAGTCCGTGCTCAGCCCTCCTCTATCTCTCTTCTCAGCCAGCCAGCGGACGCGCGGAGCCCATCGTATGTTTGCTCACATGCGGCCCCACATGTTAGTTAAAACGCAAGAGGACCCACTAAACCTGCACATCTTTCACCTCGACGTGCTGGTGATGAAAAACAAATCCAAGAAAGATCTTCGATGGCCAGTTTTGGAGTTACTCAAGAGTAGTAAGATTCTATTTACAGTTTAACCCAAGATGCACATCTCGTGGCTTCAACTACCACTCTATTTTCTTTCATGACACGACCTAGATGCTGGATGTCCCATGTGTCGGCAAAAGGAGGAAGAACCCGACCAAATCTTCAGTTGTGCTCTCGGATTAGACTAGTTGTGCTAACTTAAAATTTTTATTGTGTACTCCCTCCGTTCCAAAATACTTGACTTCCATTTGTCCAAAAATGGATGTACCTATATACTAAAACATATCTAGATACACATATATTTTGACAAATAGAAGGCATGTATTGTGCAACGGAGGGAGTAGAATGGATGCAAGTTTTTGTATTGGGAAGAAGAGTACATCCATATATTGATAGAGCGCAATTTATTAAATGTTCTATCACTTTTAGCTAGCACAGAGGCTGTAGATGAGATTAGTTCACTTGTTGATACTCCTACTTGGTATGCGTGTTGCTGCTTAGACGCAGAGAAAAATGGACCGGAGGGAGTACTAGAATAGAGGCTAGACATGAGACTAGATGCGAGGAAGCAACGTCTACTTCTTTACACTCGATGAAGAAAGAAGTACGCAAGATCAAGTCTCTGCAGATCAACAATGAGTGCATCGAGAAGGCACTAATCCAACTTACAGGAGTAGTAAAATGTATTCTTGTGGTTCTTGTTTTCTTTGGTCTTGCTTTTCTAGTCAAAATTATCGTTGAAGTTCGTGCAAAACGGAGGTCCGTTTGGGGTCATGCGTTGCAGTTGGCCTTACAAGTGGGACCGCAGTTAAGGAAACCGACTATCGGCAAACCCCCACCTACCCGCCGCATGATGGGTGAGTTAGAGAAATGATGAGGTTGAAGAGATTTCTCTAGCACAGACTCCAAGAAATATGGTGTCAGATGGAAGTCGTGCTGGTGGTGTGTGCCGTAGTCCTGGACGTGAATGCTTGTTCTGGCCCATGCCACCCTACTACTCCTACTACTTACTATATAGTAGTAGTACTACTAGTATCGAGGATTCGAGGTGCTGGTTACGTAGTAGAGTACAATATGGCTACAGTAAAAACACCCGCACAACGCGCAAAGCATGTGAAGCTAGTACAAACAATGTACTACTATTGTTGATTGGCCTCATACGATAACCTGTTGCAATGCACGTACAATTATGTATTCGGAAAATATTTTTTTGCCTCATCGCACCCCTCACTCACAGAAGCGACTCGAAAGCCATTCATAAATTTAGTAAGTTTATCACAGGCATATCATTTTATTACATACAACAGGGCATCAACCCACATCGACAAGGAGGATACATTATAAATACTAAAGTTTTCACCACACAACAAATAACAAGCAATGAAATGAACTTCAACTCAACCATTCCTCAGCGTTGGAAACGCTTGCTTTGAACCACAAGTGATTCTCTGGGATGGGCCATCCATTGTCGATCTGGAGACCAACGCAGGACTGATCATCCAGGCTGAAGCGGCCTACTATATCATTACCAGGGTAGGGAACCACCCAAATGTCTGAGGTATAGACACAGTTCCTTCTCATAAATGGTAGTAACGTTGTGTCAACAGCAGTTGGATCGCCTTTCACCATCATTGGATAGTTTTGTCCAAGGAAGAACGAGTTTTCTCCAAGACTATCAATTCTGTACCAGGGAGAAGGAGTTGGCGCTAGCACACTAGTATCCATCCCGAATACCATGCAACGGGTGTTGGAATAGGTCCGGAGAGTGCGACCATGGGAGACTACACCTGCTTCTTTAGCAGTAACATCATCACTGGGCTGTATACACACAAGAAGAGGTGATCCATCGGAATTAGTTGCCAGGCGCCAAATAGTATATGGGTGCTGCTCGTCCTCATGCTCGTGATCATCACCATCGTCATCTCCCCCTTGGTTACAAAAATCTTCAAGTATAGGTGGTGGAATGTTCGCAGGACCTTGGAAACACAAGAAGAAGGTTAATTAGTAAAGGGAAGCTTGCTAACCCGCATGCATGTGGATGAAACAATTATAATTACGTTGGAAGACAAACACAAGGCCCTCGTATTCAATTACATCACAGTACTCATCCGTGTATAGAAACTGATTTTTGAGCAATATCCATCGAGTCAAACCAGCAAGGACGGCAACAAGCTTGTCGAAGATAGCAACAACTTCATAGTTGTTGTAATTCCAAGAGCAGTTGGGAACTCGAGAAATTGCTATCTTCCATAGAAGACAGTCACCATGATTGTATTTGAATGTGCGTACAATACCGGTGTGCTCAACCTCTGGGCAGTCTGCTGAGATTTTTGGAAGTGGAACCCGGTCACGAGTGTACACATTCACAAGTTCCCACTCGCAGTTGGACCCAATGTAAACAACCCAATCTCCATTTGCGCCTGCCCAAGCCTTGCCCTCAAGCGATGGCATCTTAACATCGTACGTATCATTATCAAGCGGCATCAACTTGCACAGGGCGAGGCCTCCGTCGTGACGGCGCCAGTCATCAGGGTCACGACGAAGAAGGTAAGGGAGATCAAACCGCTCCTTGACTCTTGGGTTCCTTGTAATGATGTTATTAGTTGAGTCAAGGATGGGCTTGAATGAACCTGCCATGCTAGCCGAGGTGATGACGTCACACCGATCAATGAGTTCCTCCACCACGTCATCTTTTAGATCGGGGCAAGAATAACGGGGTCATTTCCGTCCTATTCCCTCCATGGAGAAGATGATCGAACAATGGTAGAAGAAAGGGTGAAGGGCTGAAGGAAAATGGAGGAGGGAGAGGAAGAGCGTGCAACAGTAGTTCCAAATCGAGAGGGAAAGGCGAAGAGTCGGTGGGTGGTTGCCAGTTTGCCATGGTTCATGAAGGGGTGCCCCGGCCTACACGTCAGTTCGGAAATACTCCTACTACTCGCCGTCGTCTCAATGATATGTTGGAACAGGACCACATGTCACCGAAACATGGTCTGTAATTTCTCGTGTAAAATGCAATCTGGCCGCGTTGGCCCGAGGTGCCGCATTAGTTATCAACCTTTATTTTTTTAATGGCGTGTCGTTCGGTTTTGAAGCACGACTAACTGGTACTGTACATAGAGAAAATATAAACTACTCTACCACTACTCCACCTCCAGTACTAGTAGTATAAAAAGGATATATAGGTTGGAGCTTCAGCGCTTTCTTGCCAAGGGCAACCCACTTGCTTCTCACACTACCACCCTCTCTCCAGATCTAAAAAAGATGGCCCCTCTCTCCCTCCTCACCGGTGGTCACAGATCCGCCGGGGAAGAAAAGGACGTGCATCGTTGACGCACTCGTCGTTGGCGAGCGAGGTCACGCACTAACGACAAGGCCGTCCTCTCAGACCTAGCGCCCGCGCTGGATGGCCTTCGTCCCCAAGCTCGCTGCCGTAGAGTGTGCAGAGGACGACGACCACGAGCGAAGCAACTTCCCGCCGACCCGCAGGTATGCTACCTCTTTTCGAACCATACCCTTGTTCTATTGCCCCATCTGGCACGTCGTTGCATGTGGATCTTTTTCCACTCCACCATCTTCCCAATTTGCTCTCCTCTGCTCTGCTCGCCACGCAGACGAAAACCATAATTTGCACTATTAAAGGAAACCCTACTTCATGCAGACTAATCCATGTCTGGGTTGAATAAGGAAAGGAAGGGAGACTGTACTGTCCAAGAGTGTAGGCATCGAACCCGCATCTAGGTTGAAATGGGGAAAATCAGTAGCTAAGGAATGAGTCTCCTGTCTCTTGGTTGAAGAAGGGTAGGAAGGCATGACAACGCAATAGAGAATGACCAGGTCGATCGGTTTGATATCCTCACATAGCAAAAAGGTGGCTACAGAGAACAAAAATGGGACGTAATCCACATATGCTGCCTGGATATTTGTTGCCCTGGGCAACCATACCTCCCTCACCACTCTGCGTCCGTGGAGGTACATCGTACTGGTGCGCCCACTGTCCGAATGGGCCTCCCATGCTCTTATTGCCACTTTTTTTGCTATTAGTATAACGCGAGCAGTCAAGTCAAGCAATGCTACTGCTAAAGTGAAGCCACATTTAACTAATGCCGCTCTCAGTCTAATGCCACATATAAATTTAAGCAATGCCATTTAATGTCACTGGATTATTTCAGGGTTAGCTGTTGATTGTGGATGTATTGTTACCTTTACATTTTGTTTAATGCCACTAGTATACCAATGCTGAAACTTGTTACCTTTACATTTTGTATTGTTAATTCTTATAGAAACCTTCCAGTGCCAGAGTTTATTGAAATCTGTTAAGTAAAACCATTGTACTGTACCCTGTAATAAACTAACTACTCTACTGTTGCACTAGCCATTGGATTAGTGTATATTTGTAGTATTCGAATGGTGTAGAGTTCACTCAAATTATCCCGGTAAAGCTAGTCACACCTTTGTTAAAATTAATGTTCATTATGTTACCGGAGGAGGTCTGTATGTTTGTCTCTAATGCCTGTCGACTACATACCTGACATCATGATGTAATGTTAAGTAATTTCCTTTTGTACAGTGTCACTGAATTGTCAAGGCGGTGATGGCATTTTATTGTAGTAGAACTGCACAAAATTTGCTTAAAAGAAGAGGAAAGGTCAGGAATGGCTCAGTTTTTTAGAAAAAAACTATGTATGCCTTCCTGACATCAGCCGTTGTTGCTTTATTTATTGCTTCAAACAGGTTGTTAGAAACAGTCTTGCTACCTTTTCCCATTAAGAAATTGGAATGCTTATATTTGTGAGTCTATGCTTCAACTAGTGTCACTTTTATAGTAAACACACTTTCAATATCTATGCAAACATGGATGCTCGATTTTAGTGGAGCTGCACAAAAAGTCCAACTGGTTCAACATTAGGAGCATGTTTTTTTCCAAACCTTTATATCCAATTGGTGGCACTATGAGCTGTCCATTACGAAGGTACATGGTTTGCTACTATCTTGCTAATCTTTTTGTACTGTCATTAGATAGTAATACTAGTGATTTGCTAGCTGCTTGATATGTTACTAGCTGCTTGATATTTGTGCAGACAGAGATGTCTGCCCATTCCTATTTGGCAAACAAACAAAGTGTCCGCAATTTTGGTTGAATTGCACAAGAGAATAGTATAGTCACTACATGCAGTGCCATTTGAAAATAGACACAAAGATTGGATAGTCACTTCATGGACTGCAGAAAAGTAGTACTATACTATTTACTGGCCAACACTTGGTGCTTCATTGCTTTGGTCTGATTATACAATGGGCATCATTTTGCCTAAGTTAAAGTTTGTATTCCAAAAATAGTCTCGCGGTGTGATCGAGAGAAGTCCAAATCATATTGCAGTGGATGTTCCTCCATCATGTGTGGCTCATTCTATTGGTTCCAGCTGTTGGTGAAACCACTTACGTTTGCAAGAGGAATTGTAGACTCACAAACAATTTTGTCTTTCAGTCTGTACTGAATGTTGGCCAATAGAAGCATCCATGTTAGTAGGAAGAACAACTGTTTTTTCTAGATCTTTGCTTCTGGAGCTACATATTTGTATATGATCTGTGAATCATTGAGATGCATTAACATGTTGATCTTATGTATGGGAATCGTACTAGTTAGTTTTAGTTGCGACGCAAGATCCGAAGTGGCTGATCTTTGCTTTTGGAGCTACATATTTGTATATGATCTGTGAATCATTGAGATGCATTAACAGTTACTTATTTCAGTTCGCTCAGTGTTTACACGTTACTGATCGATCACTAGCTAGCCTACAAATGCGCTCCTGGCAGTTTTATTTGCGACGCAAGATGCGAAGTGGCATTTTTTGAATAAAAATGCCTACCACTGAAGAAACTGACAAGCTACTCTATCGATCCTACACGGATAAAAATGCCTACCTCTGAAGAAACTGACAAGCTACACTATCGATCCTACAAGGATAAATAGCGGATCACGCACGTAGTACCTCCTTTCCGGTTTGCAGGGCTCAATTCAACACGAATAAATAGCGGATCACGCACATACTAGTACCTCCTTTCCGGTTTGCAAGGCTTAATTCAAACCTCTCACCAACCAAGGTACTCTCTCTGTCCGGGTTTATTAGTCCCTTGAGCAAAGCAGCAAGACCAAGGCATGGCAATAATTAACGGCATGCAGAAGTTTAAGCCTAATTAATTCCAGCGATTTAAGTGGCTGCATGCGTGCCCTTGGTTGCGCCTCGATGCATGCTGCTTCGCGTACTGCCTGCGAGCGATTCTGAGTGCCTGCATGCAGCCGACCGTAATTAAGGCAGCTAACTGATACGAAAAAAGATACGCTTTAATTGTTGCAGGCTTTTTAAATCCATGGAATCATTATTGACAAGGAGGGAGATGATTCGAGTGCACTTGTTTGACCGCCATGCCGGCGTGCGACCCAGACGGGACGGGACGACACAGTCATAATTTCAGTTTCCCTAGCTTTCCACGGCAAGCTGGCGCGCTAAGCCATTATGCATTGAATTACGATGACCGTCGCGCTACCTTCCCCCTATAAGTACTGTTTCCCGGCCTTCTGCGCTGCCACCGTGACCCAACTCGCCATATCCTCATAAGCCCCCACCGGCCCGACGTCGCTCACCACATCCGCCATGCCCCCGCCGTCCACGGTAGGCGACACCGGAGGTGGTCACCACTGGAACTAGTGTTCGGTTTTTCACCAGAAGGCAGACAAAGGGAGGAGGCATTCTATCTGTCTTTAGATGGCAATGCATAGATCGAGGAGTTGTTGGAGCGCGACCGCATGGCGGAGGAGCAGGAGTTGTTGGAGCGCGACCGCCTGGCGAAGGAGCAACGTATCGCCGATTTGCGCCGCCAACGGAACATGGAGCAGCAGCGCACCGATGCTCTGAGTCGCGAGCAGAGCGCCCGCAACTGGGCCGACTACATGGAGGCCGGCGCCCGGCAAATAGCCCTGGAGGGTGTCGGGCACGCACGCGTTCGCGATGCCAATTTTTACTACCAGCTCGTCAAGTGGGTTTCCCGCTTGGAAGCCGAAGCTTCGGTGGACCACGCCGGCATTGAAAGGGCCAACGCGCGCGAGCAACGCGCCCTATCGCACCTCTGGCAAGTCCGAGGCGAGGCGCAGGATGCCGGTACCGGCGTCCTGCGTGTACCACAGATGGCAGCCGGCATCGTCTAGTTAGCTAAGAGTAAGTTAGTACTTGTCTAGTGGGAGTAGATAGTTAACTTGGCTATGATGGTTGTCAACGTGGAAGTTCAGTACTCTATATGTGGATCAGACTTGTTACTTTGCTCTGAATGTTGAACTTTCCGTTTGAACGTATGGAATGGGCTGTTATTTTTTTAAATGGGTTGTATTTGTCCTCCACGGGTTTAGAGGCTGACTTGTGGGCCTAGCAAGTTGACGCGTACACAATCAGGAGATGATTGTACGTGGAGAGGATGACAGCAGGGACCCGCCAAGGTCATGGCAGTACGCAAGCAAGTACCTCCTTATTTCAAGCCAATAAAAAAATGGCTCCTCCTACTGGATTTCTAACATCTGGGTCCCATGCCATTGTTAACGTAGTCAATAAACGAGAGAATTGCACAACGAGCAGCTGACACCAGGGACCCAGCAGCTCGCCCATTTATTTTTGTTTTGCGTTAATTTGATAAATGCCTCCGAGAAATGCCATTGCAATTTCCAAACTTTGAAAAATGCCATTTCATGCCATTTCTAGTGGCATTTTCCGAAGTCTGGAGTGGGGTATTTCAAAGTTTGCAAACTGCAGTGGCGTTTTTCAAAGTTTGCAAAAAATGCAGTGGCATTTTTCAAAGTTTGGAAATTGCAGTGCCATTTTTATGAATCCCCATAATTGGAGTGGCATTTATCTAATTTGTTTTTGAGACGGAAGCAGGGTGTCAACTGGGCTGTGCGGGACACTCTGGCCTGTCTAGACAGCGTTTTCTTTTATGTTCACCACATACCAGCCCAGTAGTTTTTTTTTCTTTCTGAAAATGGCTAGCCCAGTTTTTTTGTGATTTGTCAAGTAAGTCACTTTATCAGGCCTATTGGGCTGCAAATCTTTCAAGACAAGGAGAGCTTCATTCGGCTGGCCGAGAAAATGGCCTATCAGTAATGAGAAATGGGTTGTACATTTTTAAAACACATCAAACCGGCAATTAGTTTCAAATATCTTTTTTTCATCTCGAGATTTTAAATTGCATTGATTTTTATGCATGGACAATTTATTGGATTTTATATTGATATACATTTATTTTTAAAATTAGTCTGAATGTGACTCGATTTCGGGATTAAAAACAGTTCAGACCGCACCGACATATGTAAAATTTCGTACAATTTTTTAACCGTGGCCACAATATGGGCTGCAATGCTAACAAGAAGAATATGGGCTCCAAAAAAAACCCGTAAGAATTAGCAAATGGGATGTAAACTATTTGAAATAATGGCAGATGGGCTATATGCTGTTTTTCACAGATTTGAGGCTTTCCACAGATGGCATGTATACTGTTGGATGTCCAATCAACGGCCGTCATGCTTCTTCAATCTCTGCTCTTCCTGCTGCAGCCGCTAAAACAAGCGCCGACGGGACTGCCTGCTCCCTCCTCCACGTGGCCGGCTGTGCTGCCGCGCAGGCCTCACCGCCCCACCGTACTCCCATCGCGGGCCTAGCCATTCCTCTACTCACCCACAGTCCCACAACTGCTATTATTCTCCGGCGATGGCAGACGAACCAGTAAACCCTCGTAAAGTGGTACTCCCCTCCGTGTGGGAAACAACTGCCGAGTCTTCCCTGCCTCCGTGTCGTTCCCTTCCTAGGCCTCGCCGTCGTCCACCGCCCTGGTGCTCTCGGCGTGGCGTGGTCAACGTGGTGAACGACTGACATGCATCTGAAGTGGACTGTACGTGGAGAGGCTGACAGCTAGGTCCATGACCGCACGCAAGGAAATGCCTCCTTATTACACGCAAAATAATGATTCCTCCACCTGACATCTGGGACCCACCGAAAGGGCCTCTGTATTTCGTGGAAAATACGTTACCGCCGCTGACAGCTTAGACCCAACAGCTATATCTTCGCACGCAAGGAAGTGCCTCCTTATTACGCCCAAAAAAAAGAATACTACCCATACGATGTCCACTAAGTTGACGGGGCCTACTAAGTTGACGGGGACGAAGGGCTTTGTCAACTTAGTCAATATATGCATGATTCTAGCTCGACTGACCGTACGATGTCCATCCAATGGCCGTAGTGCTTCTTCAACCTCTGGTCTTCTTGCTCCAGCCGCCCAAAGCAGCGCCGGTCGTGCGGCCTGCTCCTGCCTCCCGTGACCGGCTGTGCTGCCGCGGAGGCCTCACCGCCTCCATACTACTCCCACCGCTGGCCAAGCCATCCCTCCACTCCACTCACCCACACCCCCTGTTATTCTGTGGCGACGGCAGCAGAACTGAACCAGTGAACCCTCGTACTCCTCTCCGCGTGGGCATCCACTACCGCGTCTTCCCCGGCTCCGCATCGTCCCCTTCCTAGGCCTCGCCATCATCCACCGCTGTGGTGCTCTCGGCGCGGCGTGGTCAATGTGGTCAACGACCGAATTCCATCGGAAGAATACTGTACATGAAGAGGTTGACAGCTGGGTCCATGGCAGCCACAAGTAAGTGCCTCCTTATTACGCGGAAAATAATTATTCCTCCACCTGACAGCAGGGACCCACCGGACGGGCCACCAGTATTTCGCGAAAAAAACGTTTGCCCCTGACTGTAGGGACCCACCGGACGGGCCACCAGTATTTCGCGAAAAAACGTTCCCCCTGCTGTCAACTCGGACCCACCGGAAGTGCCTCCTTATTACGCACAAAAAAATGAATACCCCCTGAGGGAGTCCTGGATTAGGGGGTGTCCGGATGGCCGGACTATGACCTTTGGCTGGACACCCGGACTATGAAGTTGCAAGATTGAAGACTTCGTCCCGTGTCCGGATAGGACTTTCCTTGGCGTGGAAGGCAAGCTTGGCGATACGATATGAAGATCTCCTCCCATTGTAACCGACTCTGTGTAACCCTAGCCCTCTCCGGTGTCTATATAAACCGGAGAGTTTTAGTCCGTAGGACGAACAACAATCATACCATAGGCTAGCTTCTAGAGTTTAGCCTCTCTGATATCGTGGTAGATCAACTCTTGTACTACCCATATCATCAATATTAATCAAGCATGAGTAGGGTTTTACCTCCATCGAGAGGGCCCGAACCTGGGTAAAAACATTGTGTCCCTTGTCTCCTGTTACCATCCGCCTAGACGCACAGTTCGGGACCCCCTACCCGAGATCGGCCGGTTTTGACACCGACATTGGTGCTTTCATTGAGAGTTCCTCTGTGTCGTCACCCTTAGGCCCGATGGCTTCTTCGATCGTCAACCACGACGCGGTCCAGGGTGAGACTTTTCTCCCCGGACAGATCTTCGTATTCGGCGGCTTCGCACTGTGGGCCGATTCGCTTGGCCACCTGGAGCAGATCGAAAGCTACGCCCCTGGCCATCAGGTCAGATTTGGAAGCCTAAACTACATGGTCGATATCCGCGGGGACTTGATCTTCGACAGATTCGAGCCACAGGCGAGTGCCCCGCACTGTCACGATGGGCATGATCTAGCTCTGCCGCCGGACAGTGCCCCGAGCACCGCTCAAGTGTCCGCTCCGACCATTAGCTCGGAGCCGGCTGCACCAGTCGGGGACGGTCAGTTGGACGCCGCCCCAGGGGCCGCAATCTCTATGGCGATAGAGCCGAATACCAGCCTAGTCCTTTGCAAGGCCCGTGACTCCAAGGTGCCGGACTCCGTTCCGGACTCCGAATCTTCCGCACCCCTTCCGATCAAACCCGATTGGGCTCCGATCATGGAGTTCACCGCCGCGGACGTCTTTCAGCACTCGCCCTTCGGCGATATCCTGAATTCACTAAAGTCTCTCTCTTTGTCAGGAGAGCCCTGGCCGAACTATGGTCAGCAAGGTTGGGATGCGGACGATGAAGAAATTCGAAACCCAGCCACCACCCACTTTGTAGCCACTGTCGACGATCTAACCGACATGCTCGACTTCGACTCCGAAGACATGGACGGTATGGATGTCGATGAAGGAGACGACCAAGAACCAACTCCTATAGGGCACTGGAACGCCACCTCGTCATACGACATATACATGGTGGACACCCCCAAAGCAGAGGATGGCGATGAAAAAGCGGAGGACGACCCCTCCAAGAAGCAACCCAAGCGCCGACATCAGTGGCGCCGCTCTAAATCCCGCCAAAGCAAGAACGGCGAATCCGGCACCGGAGACAACAATACCCCGGGAAGTGCCGAAGACAACCCCCTCCAGCAGGATTCAGCGCAGGAGGACGAAGGAGCCAGCCCTCATGAGAAAGCGGCAAACAGAGAGGTTGAGGACGACAATTATATGCCTCCCTCCGAAGACGAGGCAAGCCTCGACGATGATGAATTCATCGTGCCAGAGGATCCCGTCGAACAAGAGCGTTTCAAATGCAGGCTTATGGCCACGGCGAGCAGCCTCAAGAAAAAACAGCAGCAACTTATAGCTGACCAAGACTTGCTAGCCGACAGATGGACTGAAGTCCTGGCGGCCAAGGAATATAAACTCGAACGCCCCTCCAAGAGTTACCCAAAGCGTAGGCTGCTACCCCAACTAGAGGAGGAAGCAACTAAACCTACATCACCAGCATACGATGCGCCCGATCGGCCACCCCGTGGACGGGACAGAGAGGCCCTTCGGCCCTTAATCCAAGCCGCACCCCGGCGCCGCTCTAAGAATACCAGAGCACGGGGAAACGCAACAGACCTGCGAGACATATTGGAGGATAAGGCAAGGCAAACAAGATCGATCTATGGATCGCGTGGGTGCCCCACATCACGTGACGATAACAGTCACGCCGGATATGATAAATATGGCCAGGCCAAATACAACAGACAACGCTCATCCGAGATACGTCGCGATATAGCCCAGTACAGGGGCGCCACACACCCACTATGCTTCAGAGACAAAGTAATGGATCATCAAATCCCCGAGGGTTTTAAACCCGTAAACATCGAATCATACGATGGCACAACTGATCCCGCGGTATGGATCTAGGATTATCTCCTTCATATCCACATGGCCATGGTGATGATCTACACGCCATCAAATACCTCCCGCTCAAGCTTAAAGGACCAGCTCGGTATTGGCTTAACAGCCTACCAGCAGAGTCAATTAGTTGCTGGGAGGACCTGGAATCCGCATTCCTTGACAATTTCTAGGGCACTTATGTGCGACCAACAGACGCCGATGACCTAAGCCACATAATCTAGCAGCCAGAGGAATCGGACAGACAATTCTGGACACGGTTCCTAACCAAGAAAAATTAAATAGTTGACTGTCCGGATGCCGAGGCCCTTGCAGCCTTCAGGCACAACATCCGAGACGAATGGCTTGCTCGGCACCTAGGACAAGAAAAGCCGAAATCTATGGCAGCCCTCACGACACTCATGACCCGCTTTTGTGCGGGAGAAGACAGCTGGCTAGCTCGTAGCAATAACATAACCAAGAGCCCTGGTAATTCGGATACCAAGGACAACAATGGCAGGTCACGTCACAACAAGCACAAGCGCCGCATTAACGGCGACAATACTGAGGATACGGCAGTCAATGCCGGATTCAGAGGCTCTAAACTCGGTCAGCGGAAGAAGCCATTGAAAAGAAACCCTCCGGGCCCATCCAGTTTAGACCGGATACTCGATCGCTCATGTCAGATACACGGCACCCTCGAACAACCAGCCAACCACACCAACAGGAATTGTTGGGTGTTCAAGCAGGCAGGCAAGTTAAGAGCCGAAAACAAAGACAAGGGGCTGCATAGCGATGATGAGGAGGAGCCCCGGCCGCAGAACAACAGAGGACAGAAGGGCTTCCCCCGCAAGTGCGGACGGTGAACATGATATACGCAACCCATATCCCCAAGAGGGAGTGGAAGCTCGCTCTAAAGGACGTCTATGCGTTGGAGCCAGTTGCCCGAAAGTTCAACCCATGGTCCTCCTGCCCGATCACTTTTGATTGAAGGGACCACCCCACTAGCATTCGTCACGGTGGATTCGCCGCATTGGTCCTAGACCCAATCATCGACAGATTTCACCTCACTAGAGTCCTAATGGACGGCGGCAGCAGCCTGAACCTGCTTTATCAAGATACAGTGCAAAAAATGGGTATAGATCCCTCAAGGATTAAACCCACAAAGACAACCTTTAAAGGCGTCATACCAGGTGTCGAAGCCAGCTGTACAGGCTCGGTTACACTCGAAGTGGTCTTCGGATCCCCGGATAATTTTGAAGCGAAGAGTTAATCTTCGACATAGTCCCATTCTGCAGTGGCTATCATGCCTTGCTTGGACGAACCGCATTTGCAAAATTCAATGCGGTGCTGCACTACGCATATCTCAAGCTCAAGATGCCAGGCCCTCGCGGAGTCATCATGATAAATGGAAACACCGAACGCTCTCTCCGAACGGAGGATCACACGGCGGCCCTGGTGGCGGAGCTACATAGTAGCCTCTCAAGGCAATTCTCCAATCCAGGTGTTAAACGTCCAGACAACGTCAAGCGAGCCCGAAGTAACCTACATCAAAGCCGGCTGGCACGTTCCGAGCAAGCATAGCAGTGCGGCCCCAACCCCAGCCCTCGCAAGATGGTGATATCGGTACCACGCGTACATAATTACGCTTTGGAAATACCATGGGCATAAGGGGAGGGGCACAACTACGGCACGCCCAGAATGCGGCTCAACCGCACTAAGGGGCTCCCCATTCCGCCGTTTCTTTTTTATATACTTTCAGGACCCAACTATTCGGAACGCCTATCCGGCAATACACTCGCCGAACACATGATGCAACAACCAGGGAGAGAACAAGCCACGTCAACTATCCAGGTGGTCTCTATAACGACCTAAATACCTGTTTTACTTAAAGTCCTGCAGCTTACCCCTAGCGGGGGATATGTCAAATAATCCCATCTCTTGTTTATCGCACTATTCGTATCGTTCTGCTTTCATAGCAGCCCTTTTTATAAACAATGCATAGCTCTTATCTATTATCGTATTCATCTATTTTTTATACAAATATGTTCAGTCATGACTTTATGCAACCGTACACTTTCGTACTGCCAATACACACGGGGCTTAAGCACCCCATACCATGGTGTGAGAAGACCGAACACTCTCACGAGTGTGGCACCCCGAACTTATAGCACTATATGCATCGGCTCCGAATCATGTCTTGGGTCAATAGTTGGGTTTGCCCGGCTCCCATGTTTTGGTACCTTACGTTCCGCAATGTTGGCTAAGGTAGCGCTGGGAGAACTACTGTGATTGTGTCCCAGTTGAGCTGGGTTAACACCTCAGTAGAGAAAGCTAAAACTGACCATCATGATAGTGCGAGAGACTGGTCGCTGTTGGCGAGGTTTTTTCGAGTCCTTAAAGACTTATGCCGCTTAGAGCGAGGAGCCGGACTTATCCGGCCTAGGCGTGGATAGCGCCCCGAACTCGTCTTCCGAATACTAGGGGCTTTGTCGAAATTTAAAATTATAGAATTCTATGGCTAAGTGAGAGTGATAAAGCATTATAAGTCCGATGGCCTGGTTCGTTGTGCTGAGCGCCTCCCTAGATGGACCCAAGAATGGGAACAAGAGCGCTCAGGTTTATCCCGAACACCCTAGCACTCGTGGCATGGGGGTAGAAGCCGTCGACTTGCATCTCTCAGATTTGATAAACGACCACACAGAAGGTAATATTTTAAATTAACAAGCGTTGCTTAACGCATATGAACAAAGTTTTCAGCATACAGGATAACAGATGCGAGTCTACTAAAAAATTACATCTTTGGAGCATTCGCCCGCTATAAGGCGAGCACCCTTCAGGACGCCCTTATAATACATCTCGGGCGTGCGATACTCCTTGCCCGGCGGTGGCATGTCCGTCAAAAGCTTCTCAGCGTCCAGCTTGCCCCAGTGCACTTTAGCACGGGCAAGGGCCCGACGGGCACCTTCGATACAGACGAAGCGCTTGGTGACCTCAATCCATGGACATGCGTCCACCAGCCGCCGGACCAGACCGAAGTAGCTCCGAGGCATGGCTTCTCTAGGCCACAGCCGAACTATGAGGCCCTTCATGGCCTGTTCGGCCACCTTGTGGAACTTGACCAGCTACTTCAGCTGGTCGCTCAGGGGCACCGGATGTTCGGCCTCAGCATACTGAGACCATAACACCTTTTCCGTCGAGCTCCCCTCCTCGGCTCGGTAGAATGCGGCAGCATCAGACACACTACAGGGCAGATCGGCGAACGCTCCTGGAAAGTTCCGGATTCGGGTAAGTAACAGATAATTCACTTTTATATGCTTGCTTTGCATAAAGAATGCCTTACCCGCCGCTATTTTCTTCATCGCCTCGATCTCCTGGAGGGCCTTCTGGGCTTCGGCCTTAGCGGTCTTGGCACTCTCAAGAGCCAAGGCGAGCTCAGACTCTTGAGTCTTCGAATCACGCTCCAAACTCTCGTGTTTCTCCACGAGAGCCTGGAGCTCTTGCCGCACCTCCGCCACCCGTGCCTCCTGCTTCTCTCGCTCGGTGCGCTCCAAGGCCGCACTTTTTTCGGCCTTGGACACCGCTTCCTTCAGGGTCGCCACCTCGGCCGTGGCCCCTGCAACATTTATGTTGGTCCTGTCATTATTTGCAACCAAGTATTTCTATATACATTTACATGCGGTATTACATACCCTCCTTGTCCTCGAGCTGCTCCTTGGCACGGCTGAGCTTGTTCTCGGACCACTCGAGGCTCTCCTTCAATGCATTGACCTCCGCAGTCAGTGCGGCAGAGGTCAGCAGTGCAGCCTGCATTCCCATATTGACATATTTATGTTAGACTCATGCGTATATCTTTTAGATCCTCAGCTCGGCTTTTCTTTCCGAACACCAAACTGAGCACCAGGGGCTACTGTCTATGCGGTAACATTTTTATATGTTTTGAATACTTACCTCAAAGCCTGTCAGAAGGCTCGTACAAGCTTCGGTCAGCCCGCTCTTGGCGCACTGAACCTTTTGAACCACCGCACTCATAACAGTGCGGTGCTCCTCGTTTATGGAGGCACCGTTAAGCGCCTCCAGCAAATCGTCCGGTGCCTCTGGTTGGACGGAGGACACCGGCGTAGTAGGCGTGCCCTTCTTGCGAAGGTGCTGCCTACCAGTCTCTGGAACCGTTGATGGTTCCGGAGCAGTTTCCGGCCCAGAGCCGGACTTGGATCCCTCCGGGGCTTTACCCCCTTTGGTCCTGGAGTCTGGGAGGTCGCCTGGTGGCGCCTCCAAGGCCACCTCCTCCTGGTTTAGTCCCTTCCGGGACTCCACCTCGGCGTCGTCCGTAGGGAGTGGGGAGGAGGCCGTCGGAAGTGAAGCACTATTCACATCCGACGAATCCAAGGAGTTGCTCGTCGAATCGCCGAGCTGAGCCTTGGGCAGACTGCATGATCAAATCCGGCGTCAGGAAATACCAAATAATAGAGGAGCACCATAAGTTATTCAGATATCCGGATGCTTACGATTTTGCCAGGGGCTTGACCCTGGATGGCCATTCCTCCTCGCTGTCTTCGGCATCGGAGGTATAGTCCGGCAGGAGGGTCCTCCCCTTCTTGGACCATACGGCCTCCCCAGTTGGAGCCGCCTTCCTCTTCTTTCCTCCCCCCGTTGGAGGGGAGAGGCTTCTTCTTCTTCCTCCTCCTCGTCCTAAGAGGCGGAGGGTGCTTCGGGGTTGTCAGGCGATGAATCCGACACCACCAGGCGCCGGGAACTCTTTCGAGTCCTTGTGGCCTTCTTCTTGGTCTTCTTCTCCGGCACCACGTGAGGTGCCGGAACCATCAGCTTCGTCAAGCGGGCGTCCGCTGGGTCTTCGGGCAAAGGAGCCGGACAGTTGATCTGTCCGGCCTTCTTATGCCAGTCCTGTTAAAGGGATGGGGGTTTAGATCCCGCATAGAATCAAATCTATGGAAAACAAATACCCCGTAATGGGAAAGTTAAGCTCACCGCGCTGGCTTTGCGCTTGGCGCAGAATCCGCGATCCTCGGTGACGGGAGGGGAAACCTCGGAGCTCTTGAATAGCACCTTCCAGGCATCCTCGTGCTTTGTGTCGAAGAGCCGGGACAGAGTCTGGTGCTGGGCCGGGTCGAACTCCCACAAGTTGAAAGCCCGTCGTTGACACGGGAGAATCCGGCGGAACAGCATGACCTGGACTACAGTGACAAGTTTAACCTTCCTGCCGATCAGGTCTTTGATGCAGGTTTGAAGTCCGGTCACTTCTGCCGAATTACCCCACAACAGGCCCGTCTCTTTCCAAGATGTGAGCCTTGTGGGGATGCCAAATCGGAATTCGGGGGCCGCTGCCCATTCAGGGTCACGCGGCTCGGTGATATAGAACCACCCCGATTGCCACCCTTTGATGGTCTCCATGAAGGCGCCCTCGAGCCATGTAACGTTGGCTATCTTGCCCACCATGGCGGCTCCGCACTCCACTTGGCGGCAGCCCACGACCTTCGGCTTGACGCTGAAGATCTTCAGCCATAGGCCAAAGTGAGGCTGGATGCGGAGGAAGGCCTCGCACACGACGATGAACGCCGAGATGTTGAGGATGAAGTTCGGGGCCAGATCATGGAAGACCAGGCCATAGTAGAACATGAGCCCCCGGACGAATGGGTGAAGAGGAAAGCCCAGTCCGCGGAGGAAATGGGGGAGAAATACAACCCTCTCATGGGGCCTAGGTGTGGGGATGAGTTGCCCCTCATCTGGAAGCCGGTGCGCGATGTCGTAAGACAAGTATTCGGCCTTCCTCAACTTTTTGATTTGTCCCTTCGTGACGGAGGAGGCCATCCATCTACCTCCTGCTGCGGACATGAGTGGAGAAGGTTGAGGTAGGAAGCGTGGACTTGGGCGCTGGAGCTCGAGTGCGCAGGGATGAATAAGCAAAGGAGGATGAAGGCGTTAATGGAAAGGATAGATCCTTATCCCCTTATATGGCCCCACCAGCCTAATAAAACTCGCTTGTCAACCAAGCGCCGCGGTTAATGGTGTGGTTGGGTTACCCACGCCCGTATTGATGAGAATCCCAGAATAAGGGGACACGATCTCTGCTTTGACAAGACGTGCCAAGGAAACCGCCTCGCTAAACGCGCTGAGGTGGAACAGTAAAATGATTCGAATAAAGGCTTGGCCGTGGCATGATGTCACGCTGCGGAATACGTCAGCAGATTAGATTTATGCAAATATTATTCTCTCTACGGTGGTATGTGGAACTTATTTTGCAGAGCCAGACACTATCCTTGTGTTCAACATCTTCTATGAAGTATTCAGAGGAGGAGCCCGCCTTGCAATGCCGAAGACAATTTGCGCGCCGGACTCATCGTAATTGAAGCTTGGTTCAGGGGCTACTGAGGGAGTCCTGGATTAGGGGGTGTCCGGATGGCCGGACTATGACCTTTGGCCGGACTCCCGGACTATGAAGATACAAGATTGAAGACTTCGTCCCGTGTCCGGATAGGACTTTCCTTGGCGTGGAAGGCAAGCTTGGCGATACGATATGAAGATCTCCTCCCATTGTAACCGACTCTGTGTAACCCTAGCCCTCTCCGGTGTCTATATAACCCGGAGAGTTTTAGTCCGTATGATGAACAGCAATCATACCATAGGCTAGCTTCTAGGGTTTAGCCTCTCTGATCTCGTGGTAGATCAACTCTTATACTACCCATATCATCAATATTAATCAAGCAGGAGTAGGGTTTTACCTCCATCGAGAGGGCCCGAACCTGGGTAAAAACATCATGTCCCTTGTCTCCTGTTACCATCCGCCTAGACGCACAGTTCGAGACCCCCTACCCTCGATCCGCCGGTTTTGACACCGACACCCCCTACTAGCTGGGACCCACCTTTGTGGGAGGCTGACTTGTGGGCCTACTAAGTTGATGGGGACGGAGGGCTTTGTCAACTTAGTCAATATAAACGATTCTAGCTCCAGTGACCGTACGATGTACATCCAACGGCCGTAGTGCTACTTCAACCTCTGGTCTTCTTGCTCCAGCCGCCCAAAGCAGCGCCGATCGTGCCGCATGCACCTGCTTCCTGTGGCCGGATGTGCTGCCGTGGAGGCCTCACCGCCCCCTACTATTCCCACCGCTGGCCAGGCCCTGCGGCGACGACAGCCTCACACCGCAACAATCGTACTCCTCTCCGTGCGGGCTTCCACTGCCGCGTCTTCCCC
Organism: Triticum dicoccoides; assembly: GCF_002162155.2. Lineage (NCBI taxonomy): Eukaryota > Viridiplantae > Streptophyta > Magnoliopsida > Poales > Poaceae > Triticum > Triticum dicoccoides. The sequence continues at coordinate 730,242,734 of NC_041386.1, forward strand.
GGCTCCCCGTCGTCCCCTTCCTAGGCCTCGCCGTCGTCCACCGTCCTGGTGCTGTCGGCACGGCGTGGTCAACGTGGTCAAGGAACGACTTCCATCGGACATGGACTGTATGTAGAGAGGCTGACAGCTGGGTCCACGGCCGCAGCAAGGAAGTGCCTCCTTATTACGGGGAAAATAATTATTCCGCCACCTGACAGCAGGGACCCACCGGATGGGCCACCGTATTTCACGAAAAAAACGTTTCCCCCTGACTGCTGGGACCCACCAGCTGCACCTTCGCAAGCAAGGAAGTGCGTCCGAAAAAAAAAAACGATTCGCCCCCCTGACTTCTGGGACCCACCAGCTACATCTTTGCACGCAAGGAAGTGCGTCCGGGCAAAAAAAAAGATTAGCCCCCCTAACTGCTGGGACCCACCAGCTACATCTTCGCAGGCAAGGAAGTGCCTGACAGTCGGGACCCACCTGGTCGAGGCGGATGTAGCATTGTCATTATGGTCGTGAACGTGTACGTACATATATACTGGTGGATGTAAAGGCGCGCACGTGTCATAGTAGAGGCGCGCACGTAGCATGTACTCGTACTTACATCGGCGAGGGTGCAAGAAAGAAAATAGGGCCACATACGTACATACGGGCAGGGTCTCGAACGCCTACTCGCGCATGCGTACATGGCTGGGTCGGAACGGAGAAACAGCGTCGTCATCGTGTTCATGGGGAGCCAACTGGGTAGGTCGGAATGAAATGCATGGTCGTGTTCATCGGGAGGGCTTGGACAGAATAGGCGATGGAAACGAGGCCTAGCGTACCGCACAATAGAGGAAACGAACCTCCTACGTTCGGAACAGGGTCCTGTTGATCGGGAGGGGTGTGGCGTACCGCAAAACGAAGGAAACGGACCTCCTACGGTCGAAACAGGGGTCTTCTTGATCGGGAGGGGTGTGGCGTACCGCAAAACGGACGAAGCGGACCTCCTACCGTCGAAACGGGGGTCCTGTTGATCGGGAGAGGTGTGGCGTACCGCAAAACGGACGAAACAGACTTGTGTTGGAGCGCTACGGTCGAAACGGGGGT
>NC_041386.1:730244594-730247023 GCF_002162155.2 Triticum dicoccoides
AGCAGCAGTAGCGAAGGAATCGCTCCATCGGGTTCAGTTAACAGCCATCGATCGATCGCTCAGGTTCAGTAACGCGTAGCCTGCAGTGCAATCACTCGGGTTCAGTTAGAGCCCAACACCTCGCTCGGGTTCAGTTAGAGTCAACGCCTCGCACACACACGCGTACGTGTACGATAGAAACGCGCATCACTTGGCCCCCGACCTCCCACCGTAACTGGCAATTCCCCGATTTTTTCCTCCCCCTCGCTTCTACCACGGTTTTTTCCGTCATGGACGGCCCAAAGAATTTCATGCAGCTGTGTCTCCGGCCCGCCCAGGACGAAAAGCCCATTTCTGTCATGATTTTTTGTCATAGAAGTAGGAGCCCACCACATCTATGATGATACCGGGTTTTGTCACAATTATCGTCATAGAAGTGTCATATGTATGACAGATTTTTTTTTCGTTCGGCCCAAAATGTCACAGATGTGACTTTTTTTTGTAGTGCCCGGATTCAAAGAGGATCCGAACATATTCGTGGATCTCGAGGACGGGGTGTTCTACCAGGCGGGCCATGATGGCACGGAAGTGGCCATCACCGCTGACTATCCCGGTCTTCTCCCGGCCTCACACGTAAGTAATCAGGAGACATCCCTTCAAAAACACCTCACTTACCACACTGTCTCATGCTCTAAAGAGGAGGCGCTCGGCACGCCATACTGCACCTGAGGTGCTTCTAAAGAGAGCGGCGCCTATGTCGGGCAGGCCTTCATAGAGGAAGGCGAATGGAAATATAGCCGAGCCTTCATTAAAGAGGTATGGTTATTGAATACTCTCCTTGCTTGTCACATTAAGGTGTGACATTGTCCATTATGTCTTTTTAGGAAGAACATTCGCCGGACTATGTACAGGGATCCTGCCAGTCATGCCTCCACCAGCCGGATTCCTGATCCTGCTTCCAGGACAGAGGATGGTGCGGGAGTGACGCTGGATTGTATTTCTACAGAGGATTTCGATGATATATCCATTACCAACTCCGAGGTGGAAAGCACCATGAATTATCGGCACCGGCTGATAACCCACAAGTATAGGGGATCACAACAGTTTTCGAGGGTAGAGTATTCAACCCAAATTTATTGATTCGACACAAGGGGATCCAAAGAATATTCTCAAGTATTAGTAGTTAAGTTGTCAATTCAACCACACCTGGATAACTTAGTATCTGCAGCAAAGTATTTTGTAGCAAAGTAGTATAGAAGTAACGGTAACAGTAGCAAAAGTAACAGTAGCAGTTTTGTGGTAATTGTAACAGTGGGAACGGTAAAGTAACTAAGCAAAGATCAATATGGGAAAAGCTCGTAGGCATTGGATCAGCGATGGATAATTATGTCGGATGCGATTCCTCATGTAATAGTTATAAGATAGGGTGACACATAACTAGCTCCAGTTCGTCAATGTAATGTAGGCATGTATTCCGAATATAGTCATACATGCTTATGGAAAAGAACTTGCATGACATATTTTGTCCTACACTCCCGTGGCAGTGGGGTCCTATTGGAAAATAAGGGATAATTAAGGCCTCCTTTTAATAGAGTACCAGACCAAAGCATTAACACTTAGTGAATACATGTACTCCTCAAACTACGGTTATCACCGGTAAGTATCCCGATTATTGTCACTTCGGGGTTAACAGATCATAACACATAATAGGTGACTATAGACTTGCAAGATAGGGTCAAGAACACACATATATTCATGAAAACATAATAGGTTCCAATCTAAAATCATGTCAATCGGGCCCTAGTGACAAGCATTAAGAATAGCAAAGTCATAGAAACATCAACTCAGAACATACACTACTAGGAAAACACTTATAGATAGAAGTTTACCAGTAGATTTTGTTTTTGACCCCACGCTACTAGTAGTTAGTAGTAGCGCTGGCTAGAAAACATGGTATAAGTTAGCAGCAGCGCTTGTTATCTAAACCCACGCTACTGCTAAGTGTAACACACCACAATATCTAATCACTAAATATTAGCAGCGCTTGTCGTCCAACCAGCGCTACTGTTAGTTTTGGATCTATAGCGCATGTCGAGATAAATGCGCTACTGCTATTTTTCTATCTATAAATTTTTACCAGTAGCGTGTTATTTTATCCCGCGCTATAGGTAGTGCACCACCAGCCATAGATATTTTGCAAGCTGCCATAGCAGTAGCGCGCATAGGAGACCCGCGCTACTGCTATGCCCGCCATCCACCTACCACCTTTCCCCTCCTTCCTCCCCTTTCTTCTTCCTCCCCCTTCCTTTCTCCCCCTTTCCTTGCACCTTGCTTGTTCCAATGTTCCCCCTCCACCACCCCTCCATTAGAGCCCTCCCTTCCCCTCTTCTTTGCCCTTCCATCACCCCCCTCTTCTTTGCCCCTCCACCACACCCCTCCATTAGAGCCCT